>NC_043000.1:142187505-142212505 GCF_006345805.1 Octopus sinensis
ATAGTTTATCATGGCATCCAAAAATATTATTTGCCCCAATATACAGATCATGCACCCGCTACAAACCCTTTCGCTAGTGAAACATCAATGTAAAATTTAACTCCGAAAAACAATTACCATCTATAAGGCTACGTTTAATGTTTTCTGCCTCACATACAATGTTATTATCGAAACAAGTAATAGAGCCAATATTTACCAAAATGTTAATGAAATGAAAAATTGTTTATTCCTTTAAAAATTCAGCTAGTAATAAATATATTTTGTAGCCGTATATTATTGTTTGTGCTATCGTAAAGACAGTAATATGACCAAAAGAGTAAATACGTGGTATTTTTATCGATGACTGAATAATATGAGCTATTTTCATAACTAATCTCTCAGAGTAATCGTGTTGCTATTTAACTGTATGTATAATCATATTTGTATTTCATTTTGTGCATCATATATCTGAGTGCCTTTCTCATATATCCTTTCTGAATTTTGCTTGTAATTTAGTGTATTTATAAACCGTAGTTTATAAACATTCTATGTTTCGTTTCCCATTCATTGATAACCAAACTAACTGTCTTAGATTTGTATTTTCAGAGATAATAATGGCTATAGAGAAGCAACCAATCAAGAAAAGAAACTCGACAGAACATTAGCACCTAATTTCCTCTACATTAGATATGCTGGATGAAAAGAATGTAGAACACAGTACCTACCATTACATTTCAAAACCTATTAGCGCTTCCTTATCGGAGTTACCTTAGAATGTTGGTTAAAAGATGTTTATAGATCAGCAGAATTTTAAATTCACCGTATATAGAAAATTGAATGTGATACTTGATAAAGCATTTATATATTACAAGGAATATAGAATTTAAAAGTTTATGAGCGCAAAGGACAAGTTCCATTTCCATATATGGATCGATAAAATAAAAGCCAATTATTTACCGCTATAAACATACACGGCTAGACCCTTTCTCTGCTGAGTTACGCATGTAAATTTTCCTAGAAAATTAATATTCTAAAACGTTGTTTGATCTCAGATTTTAGCTTGCGTGAAACACTGTTTGATTAAAGATAAGTTATGATTATAGAGAGTAAACGTATCCTCGGCTAACTGTTTGTAATGATCAGCTACACAATGCTATATATCAATCTATGCATGTCGTACGAAATCAAAAACAGCAAAGGTTTCTGGAAGATTCCCCATAATTTGATGTATGAATATCTTTTGAAGTATATTTTGCATTTCTTTCAAGCCGACATCAATTTCATTACTTTGTAAGTAACAATGTGTCATGTCTTCAACTGATCTATATATATATATACATATATATATATATATATAAATCGTGTTCAGTCTTTTAATTATATACATTTTCAAGTGAGTGTAAGCATAACAATCCTTAAACTATTTTGTCCTAATAAATAAATACAACGTGCTATTAAGATTCAAAGAAAGCAAACACATTTTCCATGCAAGTGCATCCTTAACTTTGATTAGAAACATTTGGGGATTACTTGATATATGTGGTTTCTATTAGTTCTCTTATTCGATAGGGTCGGCTATCGCTACTTGGAAGCTGTCCTGAAAGCTAGTAGTTTCGGACCCATTTTCAGGGGCTGGATCGCTCTAATGCACAGAGGCACCTGTTCAGTGGTCGAAGTAAACGGCCACCTATCGGAGCCGTTTGGCATTGCATGCTCGGTCCGTCAGGGCTGCCCGTATTGGTACTCGAGCCAGTGCTGCGGAAGATGGAACAGCTAAGAAGCATCCCATAGCAACTGAGACAAAGAAGGGTAGTGCCAGCATGTGCAGACAACGTCACTGACATAGTGTCAGATACTCCGAAGTGGAGATGTTCGGCACCATCATAAAAGAATATGAATCGGCGGCAGGGGCTAAAATCAATGCCGACAAATCAGTTGGTTTGCGGTTGGGCTTCAGGAGAGGGATGAAGATGCCATCGGATTGCGTCGTCGGACGCTGGACCGACGGGCCAGTTACAGTGCTTGGGATCTGGTTTGGTCCCGACCTTCACATTGATAAGAACTGGGAGGAGGTGACGAACAGGGTGGCCAGTTTTACCCAGAAATGGGCTGAAAGAAAACTGCCTCCGTTGTTGTTTATGGCCTGAACATCGTGCCTTGTCCCGGTTACTACTTTTCCAAATTGGAGTGTCTCTTATTTAAATTCTTCTTATTTAAAGGGACGCGTTTTAATGGTCAAGCGGTAAGTCTGTTGTCAGCATCTCTGAGTGGTGGATTAGGTATGCTGTGGCTCCTAATGCGCAGACACACCCTTAGGTTAAGCTACCTACAACGATTTCTGGACGGTGAGCGTGCGTGGGATCCTTTTGTGAGACTCGTCTTTCTGAAGCTCTTCTCCTTGATAGATCTGCAGTTCTGGGTGAAGAGAAGTCTGAAACTACGCGCCTGGCACCTAGAATATCGTCATGCATTCACAACCCTCTACCAGCCGGGCAATGGAATCTGTAGATGTTCTGCTTTGGAAATTTATAGAGGATTAGTGGCGGGACGTGCAACGGCGTGCTCGGGGAGACTCTGTGCGCCGACAAGAACGAACCGGGTAATCTGTTCCGGATGACTTTCCCGTCGGGATCTATCATGGATGATTTCCAGATGTCCTTGGCCTGGCCGTGCTACCGTGGGCACTGCCAGTTTGAGATAAACTCTGTATGCATGGATGTTCTGTCCGACTGGCTTGTCCGACGTGCCTGCAGAGTAAGGAAACTGTTCTGCACGCCCTCGTTCAGTGTCCGGGCATTGCTGACTTGAGGGGTTATGCTGAACAGCAGCTGTCACGTGTGGTACGGAATTCGTCTGTCAGCCAAGTCTGTAGTGATGATCGCACCACGGCCCTCCTTCAATCGGGCAGGTAAGGCACTTTTCCTTTGCCTGGTAGCTGCGGTGAAAGAGGTTCTTTGTTGGACAGTGCTGAAAGGCACAGGGACAGATACATTCCTCTTTGGTACAGCTCTCATTGACTTTATAAGGGTCTAATCTGTGCTGCCCAAGAGCAAGCACCAAGAACAAACTACATAGAATACAGAATAAATAGCACATTAGAAAGTGATAATTACAGAATCTGTGGACAAAACGGTGCAACCGCATGGCATATTACCAGCCAATGTACGTCACTAGACCAGAAGGAATATCAGAGACGTCACGGCATTATAGCCAGGCATTTTTATTGGACACTTTGCAACAAGTATGGACTTGACAGAGCAAAAATTTGGTAAGACTACAAACCTAAAAGCATTTTTGAAAATAGAAATGCAAAGATCCTATGGGATTTTATGATTCAGTGCGATTATGAGATAGAGAATAGGAAGCCGGACATAGTCTTAATTGAGAAAGAAAACTATGCTGGATCATAGATATAGTATACCCAGCTGACAACAAGGTATGCTATAAGGAAGAAATGTCGAGAGATGTGACAGGTTAGCTTGGGAAGTTATGTAGTTGAGGTCAAGGAAGAGGGTAGCAGTAGTACCAATAATTCTCAGAGACCTGGGAACAGTGAGCAGCAATCTCGAGAAGTACGTGGAACAAATAGGGGCTGCAATAAGTGTCGAGCACTTGCAGAAAACAGCACTGCTTCGAACCGCTCAAATACTCAGGAAGGTGCTGGAAAAATAAGAGGTGTTACCTTAGTTCACTTGTTGGGAACAGCTGACACTGTTGTACATCTCCAGCGTTAGCAGCTGCGTAAATGTAAGAATAATAATAATAATAAATGCTGTACCAGTCAGAGGCTCTCATAGCTTCTCATCTTAACTTATTGGAGGTGTTATCATGTACATTGTATTTTTTTAGTATAAAAAATGGGCTACAGCAAATATTTTGCTTGACAGTTGTTTCACATTAACTAGTTGAGCATGTACCTTAATATATGCTTTGTGCATCTCAGTTCACTAGCAGAAGATATACCGAAGCGCTCAAGAACATTGGGCTATCGGAGGGATACGAAAAATAATGAGAAGCAAAAAACGGGTTATCAATACTTATATAATAAGATATATTCCGTTGTAAATATATTACGTGCACAAAATCGTACAATAAAAATATATAGATATATAAATATTTCAAAACTACATTAAAAATATATAACTATATATTAATACAAATACACTGAAATTGTTAAAAGATTAATATTTCAATTAAATCTTGTAAAAGCTTGGATTACACTTTCTTCTCTAACACTTCACTTCTAATATTATTGATAGCATCATATTAATACTACTCTATAAGAAAAAATACATAACACACGCGTCCGTTAATGTTAAGTGTAGCTCTTTATAAAGTCTATCAATTAGGAATTCTACCACATTCGCATAACATATGTAAACCTATCAGTTGCTAACTTCCCCGAAGAAGGAGGCGATGGTTTTTATTCCGAGGAAACAAGTTATACTGAGATGCAATTCGTAAAAGCCCGGAATTTACATAGATGTATAAAAGGTGAACATTTATGTATGCTACGTCAGATACATTGGTTGTTCGTCTGGTATGTTGATTTTTGGTCATTCATTATAAATCTTGAATTATGCGTGCACTGACGATTAAGAAGTGCATTTCTGCACTAATTATGAAATCATGTGATTTGCAGCTGAATTCTGTTTTTAAGCGGCCAGCTTCGAGAGTTCTATTCCCTCGCTTTCGGTACGATGTGTTTATTTATTTTGGTAGTTTTGACTTTAAGAGTCCCTCCTAGCGTGTGGTATTTATATATAGTAATGCCCTCTATATGATATAAATAAATATATTTAAGAGAAAAATTGTTGGATTTTTCTCTTATGAGGTTTTTCACGCAAACTACTTGATAAATTCATATAAAGATTTTATCCTATTTTTAAGTTGTAAATATATATATATTATGTATATATTATATATATATATATATATAATATATATATATATATATATATATATATTATATATATATATGTATTTATATATATATATACATATGTACATATATTCATGCATCTTGACCATTTGATCTAGTGTTTTTTTGCGCAAAATATGCATTTTTTAAAAGAAAGTAAAAAAATCTGATATATAATCATGTAGACTTTTAGCCTCATTTCTTTGAACGCATGATGTTGTGGAGAAAATAAAATTGAAGAAAAAGGTTTCAGAGGTTTAAAAATCGGAAAAACTGGGTATTTTTAGCCAAGAACGAGACAGAAATTTTCTGCGTTTAGCGGAGCAGTGCCAACTTTAAGACTGTACCCTGTGAAATTTATAGTTTAGCGTCTGACCTGTGCCTTGTAGTTTTCGAAATACCTAATATAATCAACATGTATCATCTTACTGTTTCTTTTATATTAATGTATTTTTCTGCATGTGTTTACTTTATGAGTACTTTAGTATCATGTATATCTACCATGTATTTATGTACATCATTAATATATACGTGCGTGTGTGTGTGTGTATGAAAATGGGGCGTTTGTCTTCCAAATTCCAAAGTTGAGCAACGATTTCATGATTGCATTTGTAAACTACGATAAGAATAACACTGGTGAACAAAGAATGTGTCCCAAGAAAAAGAATACATGTATCTTATTTGTTTTTGCATGTAGAATTCAAAGAAAACGTCAAATTATCTGTATCACCCACAGTTTCTCTGTTCCATGATATTCCTCTCAGTTCCTGTTGCATGGCCTAAATCTCAGTTAAGCTGTTGAAATGTGAAGCTATCAGTTTAAGAAATACTCCTAATTTAAATTTATATGAATAAAATTAACTTAGTGAAATCATAAATATAATCATCTGAATCAATGAGTCCTAAAAATATATGAAAAGAAAACTATATAAAAACAATAACGCACAGAAAAATATGTAATAGACTATAATACTCAGAAAAATTTAAATAAAATTTAAGCAAATCACGCGGTTGAAATCAACATAGACAACAGTGAAACACAACACAGCGTGCGGTTGTCATGAAAACAAGCTGCTCATGCTACGCTGTCTGTTGATTGGCTAAAATTACCCAAATTTAATTCCAAATGACATCAGGTTCTTTAATTTACGAGGTAAAGTAATTGGGTGATCGTAATCAAAATTCTGAGTTGTATCGATACACCAAAATTGGAAGCAACCTGAACAAAATTAAAGGGGACTAAATTTGCAAATGAGAAAAAGTAGATTCCGATCAATTCCTTACTCACCACTATCGGGGTCGTGATTGCTGTCCGTTAGTGCGAGCCCCATATTTCAGAGTGGCTGTTCCAGTGCATCATCCTCGTCTTCCACCGAGGCAACACCTTTCCACTTTTGTTACTGAAATGATGTGGCTGTCTGGATTACAAAAATCATGAGGATATAAGAATTTCGTAGTCTTATGTCAGATTTTCGTAGCTTAATTCACTTCAAACATTGTAGCAAATTAAAAGCTACTACGACCACCACCACCACGACATGCATACAAACACTAACACACAACCACCTGCGTTGCCTACCTAACTACTTCTCGGCCCTGCTGACTATACGCTCCGCCGTTACCAGCCTGACTTTCTGTTCTGTCACTGGTGCTTATAATACGTCAGATAATTAGGCTTTTGGTTTATATTGAGATTTCTTCCTTCCTTTCTTCTCTAAGTGGGGACTCTTGTAGCATAGGATAATCTGAAATTAAGCCTCAATTAAGATAATCTATCTTCCATGACCGCAGAGAATAAACAATATCGAAAAGGTTTAGCACAAACTGTGTGAGGAGTGAATGGTAGTAGAATGAACAGCGACAGTAGCAGCGTCGACAGCATAACTGGTATATGTAGCAGTAACAAATATAATACCTCCAATAGTTTAGCCAGGGGTTCTCAACCATTTTTCATCTATGGATTCCTTTGATTACTAACTTATTCTGGTGGATCCCCATAGCCATTTGATGTGTATGAACTAGTTTTATATATAATTCTTATATAATTCTCATTTTGTTTTCCGCACATTAACTTGTGTAGGTTGAACTATGTATAATGTTCGAGAAAGAAAACGAGCTATTTCTGTGGTGTATGCGGGGGATATGAAATAAAGACCCCTACCTTCTCTTCGTCGACGCAGACCTCTCCGGCGATAACACACCATTCCACGTGACCCGACCCGAACGCTAAAAATAGCAGCTTCTGTTCCCTTACCTTGACAAAGCGCTCACATGTCCAGCTCTCTCGGATAACCCTGATCGAAAACGCCCAATGCTCCCCTGCCTACGCGTGCGTCACTCCTGCCTCTCCTCTTCCGGTCAGCCTCAAGTTGTGGTCAGCTCCCCAGCTGCTGACGTCGTCCCACAATTTCTTACAATACAATCCAATACATACATTTGAAGCAAAACTTTTTCAGGGCACTTCAAATGTTATTGTTGTTTCCTACTTTACATTTTTGTTGCGTGGAACCCCGAAAATCTTATCTGGATCCTTAGAGGTCATAGGATCCTGGTTGAGAACCACTGCTTCAGCCGAATGACGAAAATCATAATGGCGAAAGATTTTTTGTTTTCGTAATGGATTTCAATTCCCCCAAAATTTCTTAATCGGTTATCTTTTTATCCAACCATTATTTCCTCAACTATTTTGATACTAATGCCGTTAAGCAGTTTGTAAGATGAGCTAGCGATTCTGCAATCTTACCGCTTTAATAATGGTAATATTAAATATCAAATATTGTAATGTGTAAATGATTCATTAGATGTTAAATATTTGACATGTTTATAATGTAAAGTTTTCTCACGTTAATAAAAACTGATTTCCACCACATTTATATAACCTGTGCAAATATATTTTTTTCTTTAATTTTAAATGTGAAAATAAATTTTATTTGAATTGAAGTTTCATATTTGTAGAAAGTCAATTAGGAATGACAAAAATTTTGAAATACTTCTTGTGTTTATGTGCAAATACACACACACACAGATAGATAGATAGATAGATAGATAGATAGATAGATAGATAGATAGATAGATAGATAGATAGATAGATAGATAGATAGATAGATAGATAGATAGATAGATAGATAGATAGATAGATATGTATATATATGTATGTACTTGTAATTGGACGCTTATAAATTTGTACGTCTTCTGAATTCTGAGGTGAAAGATAATTTAGAAAGTCTTGAAATGTGTTAATGGAACTGAGACGCATATACGCTTAGACAAGGATATCGGTGCCTGCTATTTTCCTTGATAGAAGAAAAAGCTAAAGGCCCGGGAATCAGTACACCATGTGAACACTGGTATACAACTCAACTACTTTCCACTCCTGGATCGGTCAGTAGTCTATGAAACGCAATATACATGCATAGTAAGGCGGCGAGCTGGCAGAATTGTTAGCACACCGGGCGAAATACTTAGCGGTATTTCGTCTGCTGCTACGCTCTGAGTTCAAATTCCGCCGAGGTCGACTTTGCCTTTCATCATTTCGGGGTCGATTAAATAAGTACCAGTTACGCACTGGGGTCGATATAATCGACTTAATCCATTTGTCTGTCCTTGTTTGTCATCTCTGTGTTTAGCCCCTTATGAGTAGTAAAGATATAGGTATTTCGTCTGTCGCTACGTTCTGAGCTCAAATTCCGCCGAGGTCGACTTTGCATTTCATCCTTTCGGGGTCGATTAAATAAGTACCAGTTATACACTGGGGTCGATGTAATCGACTTCATCCGTTTGTCTGTCCTTGTTCGTCCTCTCTGTGTTTAGCCCCTTGTGGGTAGTAAAGAAATAGGTATTTCGTCTGTCTTTATGTTCTGAG
This sequence comes from Octopus sinensis, assembly GCF_006345805.1. NCBI lineage: Eukaryota > Metazoa > Mollusca > Cephalopoda > Octopoda > Octopodidae > Octopus > Octopus sinensis. The sequence goes on from NC_043000.1 coordinate 142,196,268, forward strand.
ATCAAATTCCGCCGAGGTCGACTTTGCCTTTCATCGTTTCAGGGTCGATGAATTAAGTACCAGTTGCGTACTGGGGTCGATCTAATACAATGGTCTCCTCCCAAAAACTTTCGGGCCTTGTGCCTAGTGTAGAAAAAAATATACACGCATAATTTCGTATTTACATGAATTAACATATGTACGAAGTCGTGTGCCATGTATGTAACGAAGGAAAATTACGAGTAATATCTCTATACCGACAAATATAGAGCTGATAAACCAGCAAATACGTTTAAGCCTTTTGTTTTCTGAACTCAATTACTAATAGTTTTTAAAGAATTATTTAGTGAGAAATTGTGTATGTGTCCGTGAGTCTACAGAGCCTTAGTGACAAGAGGGAGGAAGGGGATGAGGTATTATGAAACCGAAGAATTGAACCGCCTGCTTGCAATTGATTATAGTCAGAACCTGGTTATATTCTAAGTGCCAAAGTACAAACTGCCGTGTACATTTGATCCATGGTTGCACCTTGATTAAAGAGATCTTTCGCGAAAGTATATTAAAGCAACAACATAATTTCCCTGCCTTTACCGTAGTTGCGAAATATCTGCAGATGTATCAGCCTCAGTGCTTGCCAGCGCACCGTTTGTAACATGTTTGGAATGGCTCAATCACTGGCTTAATGATAAAGTGAATATTTGAAGCACAATACAAAATAAATATTTCGTAGATGCTTCGTGCGTAAAGCCCTGGTTTTCCAGTCTTAGCTGATATGTATATCATAGATTTCCTTCATAGATACAAACAAAGTATACACAGACACATTTTCATACATTCGGTATATGAAAGGATGCTGCAATGACTGCTATCTCCCAAACTGCCTATACCATAGACTTGTGTACGGATGTACTCGAATCTATGGTATGATATACCTGACAATAACGCTGCCTAGTGTGATCAAACTCAGAAGCATAAGGTTGCAAAGCGTGCTTCTTAACCAAAGAATCAATAATTGATTGATAAAGATTTTGCAAGATAGGAATGGAGATAACATCTTTGAATTGATACTGGTTCTCTATTCTAATCATTTCTTCAAAGGCAAACGCCACGTATTTCTAACCCAACCTCTTTTACAAAAGGAGACGAGAGTGTTACATTTATTATGTTCTAAAATTGCAAGCACATCGCTGCAAGTGATTGCAACTGTATGACTGATACAAACAGACCGACAATCTTCCTTGAAATATATGTATGTGTATAGAATCGTTCCGCTTTTAGGAACTAGTGTGATGTGCTTAACAGTTACTTTATCTCACTCGCTAACAGAGTCACCATTATTAATACATCCACTTTCAATAATTTATCACCGAGACCAACAGCCATAATAAATATTACTACTGCTGCAAAAACAAAGAAAACAGTTAGAGACGCAGCGATGATGGTGATGATGATGATGATGATGATGACGACGACGACGACGACGACAACGACGAAGATGATGATGATGATGATGATGATAGAGCGATGAAGAGAAGGAAATGTTTGAACGAAAACCGTGTGTCGACATCAAAAGAATGCTTGTAATATATCTTGTAGTCAAAACCAGAACTTGGAAGCGCGTAACGAATCGATCGTTTTAGATCGTTTTAGATCAGCAAACTGTTAGAGCAATTGCAAGATGACATGCAATTGTGATCGATCCATTTTTTTTTTCATGATATTCACAAATAAACTCCCTTTTCCTAATTAATTTTATTACTACAAACCTTCGTTTGAGCTTTAATTTGAATAAGCATTTTAAGGTGTATAATTAGTTCTATGAATTGTTAAATTTTACTTCATGAAGTATGCACAACTGAGACGCTTGCTATTATTAATTCGAGTTTTATTAATACCGATCTTCTCTTCCACTTATTTCTCCATCTGCAGTAGTATATCAGCTAAAGGAAATTTTAATAGCTATACTTAAATTACTTGCGATGTCAGAAATGCGAAAGGATTATACGTGATCCTTTACCGTAATATAATAGCTATTGATATACTGGAATTTCTTACATCCATGTATTAACAGGCCCATTTAGATTGTATTCTAATACATAACAGATATTTAATCAATAGACTCCAAATGTATAAAATTTAATGGCAAAATTGTTCGCTGAAGGATCTATTGACTTCTGAGCAAATCAAAACGTTGTTCTTTTCACGCGATTAAGGTTTTTGTCACGTTTTCAATTACTTCCAAATGTAAAGTAGACTTAAGAGTAATCTTATGCTGTATGAAAGTGGTTAAAAGGTCGACAGTGTCGAACAAACGAGTTTGAACGTAGTACCTTGTTATGCTAGAAATAGCGGTCAACTCCCCCTCAATTTTATGATATAGTCTTAAATAGCGAAAAAATCCTTTAAATAGTGTTAGACTACCATAAAATGTTGAGGTCATAGTTGAAACACCATTAATGAATTATCTGTTCTATCATGGTAGATCACTGGCTAAAGGTATAAATAATAGCAGTGTAGAACAAATACTTTGTCATAAGTATGCTGCTTATAACAGCAAATTTTGTTACCTTGAGCTGGTATAGATGAGATGATTACCTCTATATCAAGCGTAGATAAATCGTAGCACTGACGAAAATGTCTGAAATAGTAAGATATTCATTGACCATGCAGTAGAAAAGGAATTTAGTACTTCATGATCTCTGTTCAGACGCAGAAACGCAACTCGATTTGTCCTTTTTTTCATGCTCCATATTGGCTTCGAGGGAAACATTTCATTACTATTCACAGAAAAAAAATCCAATAAAAAATAGTCTTCCTAGAGTCGAATGAGCGATTCTATTTCGCAAGTTCAAGTGAGTTATGACATCAATTGAATAATTTATTGTTTGAGATATCAGTATTGATTTGATCCATATGTTTTCCATTTTGTTGAGCTTTTCATCGTGAAGGCCAGCTTCTTTTAACCGGAAAAAAGTCCTTGATGTTTACATACATGTATTTACAACAGCTTTATGACGAGCACTTATCCCTCTCAAAGAATTAAAAGAGGAGAAAGCCGTTGTCGATTCAATACAAAGTGGTAGTGAGGGTGGATTTGTAGGAGAAAAAAATATATATAAGACTAAGGGGATGACAAGAGTTGGGTAAGGTTGTAATTATTTGTATCTTGAGAATAGATTTAGTGCCTGGTGTTTGTAGGTGAATGTTATAGCAGTCTTTGAGCGCAAAAATGAAAAATAACTACATCATTTTTCAAGGAGAACGTACAAAAACGTAACAACAGAGATTTTACGCACGACTTATTGAAATACACGGAAGTCGGTTTGTAGACAGAACTTACAAACCCCATTTGAGCGTATACAGCTCAAAAAGAAAATAGCTTGAGTGAAAAAAAAAAACTTGTGCTGCTTTAGGATAGCGTGGTGGAAATCTCATTGGTTAGTGATAAAGACTTATCGGTTGTAAATGGCCCATAGCGGTCATACATATGCATACACAACCGCACGCCACAACGTTTTTCGATAGAGGGGGAAATGTAAATAGTGTATTTTAATAGACGGCGTGCAAACATTTTAAAATAAGTAAAGTAATGATGTACGGAGAACGTACAAATATCGTAAAGACAAAGATTTTTATGCACAACAAAACTGAAATACACTGCAGTGAATATTTAGGCAGATGTGGCAAACTGAATTTAAATATACTGGGTGAATAGAACTTAAAAATAACTCAATTATTTTCAGGGAGAAAGTAGAAATGTAACAACAGAAATTTTTACGCACAATGAATTTAAATACACAGAAGCCAATTTATAGACAGAAGTGAGGAAGGGTGTAAGTGTGTTAAAGAGAAAAGAGAGAGAGGGAGAGAGAGAGAGAGAGAGAGAGAGAGAGAGGGAGAGAAACAGGAATAGACTAAAAGAGAGCAACTATTACAAAGTGTGAGAGAGAATATGTGCAAGCAAGAGAAAAAAGACTGAAGAGAGAAATATACAGAGAGAGAAAAGTAAGAGAATCGTTTGCAAACTGCAGAGGTTTTTAGAGAAAAAAACCCGTGTAAAACACCGTTTCTCGCTTCACGTGGAAGATCTGGGCAAAATTTTATAGTGTATGACCATCCATGGACATAAATAATGTGTGCGTGAAGTTGGGTGAAAATAGGTTGAAATCTGTAGAAATGCATACATACACACACAAAGGCATCCTTTGTTTTATATATAGATATAAATATATATATATATATATATATATATTGGCCTGCTCACTTAGCCAGCGGTGGCGTCATTTGAAGGCTAAAACAATGCGAAGCGCATTGTGACCAGCGATGTGTAGCAACATCTGATAGCCTGGTCGGTCACGGTGATCACGGTGATATATATATATATAATATATATATATATATAGATATATATATATATATATATATATATATAGAGAGAGAGAGAGAGAGAGAGAGAGAGAAGAGAGACACACATACACATATATAATATATATAGAGAGAGAGAGTGACACTCGTACACACATACGTATATAAATACATACATATGTGTATTACGTGTGTTTTTGTGTTTGCCTCACCCACTCGTTGACATTGTTTCTTTCTAGTGTGTTCCTGTATCTTTGCAGGTCGGCCTAAGTGTCAATAGACTAAATTCCAAACTTAATAGTAAGTAAAATGCTTAATACGCCTGGCTAACTACATCAAAGCAGTGCTCCAACATGACTGCAGTCCAATGAGTGAAGTAAAGGATTATATATTATATATATATATATATATATATATATATATATAATATATATATATATATATATATAGTTAATCCAAACATGAAAACACAAAGACAAAACACAACAACGCGAGGACGTGGAACAAGTATAGTATTATTTGACGCTCAGGAAAGAAGGAAAGAAGAGGCGTAGGCGTGGCTGTGTGGTAAGTAGCTTGCTTACGAACCACATGGTTCCCTGTTCAGTCCCACCTTGGGCAGGTGTCTTCTACTATAGCCTCGGGCCGACCAAAGCCTTGTGAGTGGATTTGGTTGATGGAAACTGAAAGAAGCCCATCGTTTATATGTATATACATATGTATGTGTGTGTACATGTTTGTCCCCCCAACATCGCTTGACATCAGATGCTGGTGTGTTTACATCCCCGTAATTTAGTGGTACGAAGAATAAGTCTTGGGGCTGATTTGCTCGACTAAAAGTCGGTGCTCCAGCATGGTCACAGTCACATGACTGAAACAAGTAAAAGAGTAAAAGAGTAATGAGGGAATATGCATATATACGTGTGTAGTACGTAGATACGTACGTACGTACATACATACATGCACACATACATATATACATACATACATGCATACATACATACATGCATACATACATACATACATACATACAGACAGACAGACAGACGCTGCAATGGTTTCAGATATACATTACGGAATCTACTTCAGAATGGCAAACATTTCATGAAATCGGTCGTAAGGTGTTAGCCTGTTGACTTCGGTTTCTATTTCTGAAGCGCTCACCGTTTGACGTCAATTTAATTTAGGTTTTATTGAAAACCTTGAACTAACACACTACACTGCAATCACTTATTCCATTTAGAAGCAAATCTTATTCATTGTCTCAGTGATTGATTAGCTGATTGATTTTTATTGTTACGGCCTCTGATTGGTTGCTGATCTTTCCTTAATTGCTGGTTTCTTTAATTGTTCGTTTCGGTTGGGTGATAAGAATTTCGCTTCTTCAGAACAAACTATTTTTAATTATAAATCTTTGAAGTAGTTTCTCATTGTATACGTTTCCAAACCAGATTGATTATACGTGGTGGGGCTTAACGTTTATAGTACCGTTTATTCTCGAAGATAGCACTCATTTGGCTTGTTTTTAGTTTTATTGCTGTTCCTCTTTTATATTTCCTTACTATGAGCATGGTTATTCCGCACGGTTACATATGCTCGTTTAACTGGCGTGGCAAATGTCTCAAAGTCATTATTCAATTTCCCTTTTAAAATTATCGATTCAATAAGCTTCCATTCCATGTCGATTCCACAGTAAACAATGAAAGACGTGCGCAATTTATCGCCTTGTAAGTAATAATAATCATAAGAAGACATATTCTTGCAGTCTTGATGGGGAAATGGTAAGTAATCAAAGAAGCGTTGAAGTTAATTACTATTCGTTGCAGGTGATGACACCTATGAATAGTCGATGGAACAATTTAGCTATTCAAAATTTGAGCAGATTAATGCCATCGATTTGTTCACAAGAGAAATTAGAATTTGCCGTCTAAATTCTATTGTTTGAAATTTTAAAAGACAAAACAGAGAAGTAATATGTTATGCTGATGTTCCTAAGTAGAAATACTTGTGCTTCCTGACAAACGTAGTAAATTTTGCATTCGAGTGGCGCAAAATATGTCAGGCAGTTACGTAGTACTATGGACAAACGGTATCAAATACAGTACAAATTCGTTTATATACTTCTACTGTGTTTCTCACAAGAGGGCAGTCGTGGTGGAGATTAGGCTTCATGTATTTCTGTCAAACATATTAGTTAGGTCAGGCTGGCACTTATCTTATATAACATTATGTAAGGGAACGGTAAGAATACTTTTGTCAAAACATGGTTTTATATAAATTTTAATAGGAATGAACGTAGAGTTGAGATGCGCACAAACGTATTATGTCTTTGTATATATGTATAAGTGGGCATGCTTGAATGTGTATGTGAAGACAGAGCGTTGTAATCTGCTTGAAGCTTTGTCATATGGTAAAATAAAATAAAGTTGATTGGTTTTTAGACTACGAGAAAGAGAGAGAGAATTAAGAATTTATATATATCTAATATCTCGAGAGAGGCATTATAAATTATTAATACTCCTTTTCGCAAAGTAAGCACCAGGCCACCTTATTTACGTGTGCGTGCACGCACATTTTCAGAAATGCGTGCGCGTCTGTGTGTGCGCGTGCGTCTGTAGTTTAATATATAGATTCATAGAACTGAGTGGCTTTCATAGAAAGCTCCTCTAACGGATTCGGCTAATAGACCACACAGTACTTAAACACAGAAGAGTGTTTTATCAAACCCCATTCAATAAAATTCAGAAAATCCGATAGATGAAATAATTTCACGAGGTGTGTATAAGTCATAAAATATAAGGAGGTATGAGAGATAAATATCTTTATTTGACCACATGATATAATTAGAATAATGACCGTTTTACTGATTTCTCATATGCTTATATGCCTGCATTAAGAGGCATGCTACACGTTATACAATTATAAAATAAAATTCTATAATCACAAATCAACGCAGATGAAGAAAATTAACTCACCAGATAACCAGAACACCATGGTTACATCAACGATTCGCATCTAAGTATATATATAAATCTTTTTATATATAATAGCAGAAAGACCGCCTTCCTGGCTGTTTTCTATTAGCCTTTTCAAAATATTTTCACATTTAATTCCCAGTTCTAATAATTTTTATATCTTACGTCTAATTATTTCATTGTATAATATAATAGTGTTCACTTGCTTAGTAAATATTGCTTTCATTATTTTATCACAGCCATAATCTTTCTTTTTTTTAAAGAAACATAACGGTAGTCAAACAACAGAAGGAGAAGCAGTTTGTCAAGTTTTACTTTCCCCTCAAAGCAACATAGAAATTTCAATTCAGCTGCCCATCTGCAACCATTGCAATGTGTGTGTTTGTGTGTGTGTGTGAGAGAGAGAGGGAGAGAGAGAGAGAGAGAGAGAGAGGACATTGTAAACAAGGAATGAAATAAACTTTTAATGGAAAAATCGTATAAATAAAACGGCATCAATACATATCTATACGCGCCTGAATGTGTTGCTTGATAACATCCAGGAAAATAGATACTAGTTAACAAAATTTTGTGCAAATACCGCTTAGATGTTGTGGATTCAGAGTATACAGGGATTTATGAGAACGACTTTTCGCGAGGGGTTGGAGAGAGGAGTGTTACAAAATTCACTCGATATGACTTTTTCCCCCTTATAACTTTTAGGAAGATGGGTATCTTTTAATGAAAATATATACACATCCCTTTCAAACGGCATAGATTATAATTATAAATAAACTTATGGGGAAAATTTTTTGAGGGATTTTCCCCATTTTTTAAACCATTGTCTTCGAAATGATGAGGTGTGGTGGGATCTTTGTATGAAAAAAGTTCTGAAAACATTTTTTTTACACCCCCCTCACTCATCATCCCACTCCGGACATATTTTGGCCGATTGTTTTCTTTTTTTTTTTTCTCTTGCACTTCAAAACCACGGAAAGAGCATTTTCGGTAAAAAAAAAAAACCAGATTTTTTATCGTTAATATTTTCCGAGTGGAAAGTGATTTAAGGGTGATTTGGTTGTTGTTTCTAGCACATCCAAAGAGAACCCTCTTCCTTTGTTTATCACTCTCGCATGTATTGATGTTTTTCTATATCTTTTTCCCCTAAATACATTTATATGCTATAAAAAAGAAAATCTGAGAAATTATTAATATTTTGCAACCCCTGTCTCTGCCCCCTGAGATGGTCATAACTGGCATTTATCCGGTGATTTAAAAACAAAATACGGAGATATACTTGTATATCAAGTGACTTCATCTTGGATCGTGTGCTAAAACAAAAACAATTGCAGTGCGGAAGATGTTTGTAAACCATTCAAGAACTCACAAATACCGTTAGTTTCACTTCAACTTTAAAACTTCATTTGTGTCCAAATATTTTCGTCGTTTGAAACCGCGACCTGTTCACTGATAAAACTTCCCAAAAGTGATGCAGCAAGAAGTTTTGTCAGTGAACAGCACACGCACGCACGCACGCATGCGCGCGCGCACACACACACACACACACATTGCCTTTCATTTGTGTCTATTTGTATCCATGTGTGTGCACGAATATGTATTGGTGTGTGTGTGTATGTGTGTGTGTGTGTGTGTGTGTGTGTTTCGGCAGACGATCCAGAAGTACCCTGCATAAAACCTTTCCTACGACAGAAAGCAATGATATTCCCTTATAGTTACCGCAATCATTCCTGTTGCCCTTTCCCTTATATAAGACCAACATTACCATATCTCTCCAGTCCTCGGGTACAGATTTACTAGCCCATATCCTACCTAACAAGGAGTGGGGAAGTTGCTGCAGAAGTTTCTCACCACCCTGCTGTTACAACTCCGCATATATGCCATCCATACACAGAGACCTCCCCTTACTCACCCTTGAGACAGCCACATCTTCCAACTTCGTTGGTTCTACGAGAGCCGCCTTCACTGTGAGACGATTCCTCAGCAGGAAACCCAGAAAATAGTTTTGGGGATGTCATAAAACGCAAGCCATATGTTCTGGAGTTCGATATGTAAATTTGGAAGAAATTGACTGCATGTTCCACACCATGGAGAGAGACATTCCTCTACAGGTTTGACGTCTTCGAACAAAAGAAAATGAAACGTACTTATTTGAAGATTTCGCTGCGTAAGTGGGACTCAGATGCAGTGATTCCAGGAACCCAGCGGAACTGAGGCGGGTGGATGTTTTTGCCGATCAAGGGCTGTGTTAGTCAGCCATCCAATTTAAAGTGGGCCAGACAGAAACCGAGCTGCTTGAGAGAAGAATCGACCGTTACATGCGTGCTAATAAAGAATATTAAATATCATCCCTGTTACGTTCCTGCAACACAAAATCTTGTCCGTAAAACCACTTGCGTGCACATGATCGTGCAATGTTCAATTTAGAGATGACACTCTGGTGACAAGAAGTAGCAATCAACGCATAAACACGCACACACACACACACATACACACACACTCGCATGCACACACACACATACACCACGCATATATAACTCACACACATACATAACTATACGGTTTTGTAAAACTTTATAATTACAATATTTAGAAAAGGATTTTTTAAAAGTTATTAACTATTTTAAAAACTCCTTTTGTTTAACAGAATATTCTTACAATTTGTGGAAAATCATTAGTGTGCATTTTGTGTGTAAGCGCTTTCATTTTTCAACTTAGCAAACACACACGCTCCGGGGTGATGCATGAAAGCGAAGTTGCTTTTTATATTAATGTTATGTGTGTTTTATTTTCGGATATAGAATTTTTGTTTAGTGTTCTTTTCCGTTGTAGTTGATCACTTTAATCTTTTATTCTGTAATGGGGGAATACCTTAAACTGTTGTTTGCACAAATCTCTAAATTTTTACTACAGGAAACATTCCTGAGAGATGAGTATTTAATTTGCATTATGCGCACGTTTGCAATTCATGTTTGTATTCCTTTTCAATTTCTTCCCATTCTTGAATCTTTTGTCTGTTATTTGCTCAATTATTTCACGTCTCACAACAAAGGTCTCCACAATTTGCCACTTGTATCATTTCCTTCTCCCGTGTGAATCTCGCCTTTGTTAGAATACTCTTGTGTTTTGGTAGCTGTCATCGAATATCAAGGATTTGTGGTCTTTTTAATTATGTGACGGAGATTTCATGATTGATATGAAACTGGGAAGTGTCGTTTGGTCGAATGGAGGATAATGTGGTTCCTAGGATGTTCCTAACAGTCATTAAAACGGAATATTTATATTTGGATTTTCATTTTCACCCTTAACATGAGTTTTCTCTGTAAGATATAGATCGGGATTTCCTTTCCCTTACCTATGTTATGAGCTCCTTGTTTTTGGTTTAGTGACGGGGTTATATATGTTTTTGAATGAACACATTTAGTTCTACCGGTCTTTTCTCTCCTTTATTGATATCTAGGTATTGAGCGTATACATCCTGTCATACCGAATGATAAGTTTCTTTTTGTATAGATTGTGTTGCAACATCTAAAATCTAAATATCGGTGCGTGTCTTTGTCTTTGAAATAGATATCTGTTGTAACGGCCTCAGTTCGTTTGATTATTGAAAAGTCCACAAAAGGAAGGTCCCTTTCATTATTCCCATGGGATTTTTGATCGACTGATAAATACTGTTTACCTCAGATACCATGTAATGTCCTCGTCAATTTTGTTCCAAAATATAAAGTAGTCATCCAAAAATATATTGCAGTTTTCAATTAAATAGGTTTGGAAATAAATAGTAAAATATAGTTAGACGGGTATAAACTTTTCTTGCAGGCACCCCGAGACTAGTTGCACAAACGTTGGTGCAACTTTGTCCCCATTGCTGTGCATTATATCTGTAGATTATATAGGATTGGTTGTCAAAAAATTTGTTTTCCAGTAATACCATTACCATTAAGCATGTTTCAATCAAATGTAGAACCATCAACACAAACAACGTCTTTAAATTGTTAGACAGGAGTATTATTCAAAAAAATTCGATGATGAAGATGAATAGCTACGATTCTTAAATGTTGTACATTTTGAATACATTTTGCTTACCCTAAAGCCAGGATTAAGGGAATAGATCAAGACTCAAATGTGTTGTACCATTGGTGATATAATCATATTACTAGGCTAGTATCTCTAGAACTATATAGCAAGGTGTGATACGACGAAACGTTAACAGTAATTTTTTACAAATCACTCAACTTCGTAGAATCACATTTGTAAGAAATCTAGGTGGGAGACAATATTTTGTGTTTATATTCAACTGAGATGGTTCTCCTTCTGAGCTCTTTGCGAAGTTTCGGGGACGTAAACACACCAGTATCGGTTGTCAAGCGATGTTTGGGGGGGGGTGACAAAAACTGAAAGAAACAAACACACAAACACACACAGACACACACACACACACACACACACACCACACACACACACACACACACACACACACACACACACATATATATATATATATATAATATATATATATATATTATATATATATATATATATATATATATATATACATATATAAATATACATGTATACGTCGGGCTTCTTTCACTTGTATACGTATATATATATGAAACGTCCACAATGGATTAAATATACACTTAAACTATTTGAAGAAACATAGATTCCCAGGTTCAGTAATTATACTAGTAATGATAATGTGATAATTAATGATATTTTGGCAAATAATACGAAACCAATTTTAGTCATAATAACAATAATAATATTAGTTGAGGGTTTAACCCCAAACATATGTGAATTCCCTCTAAACGAAGAAAGTATTGCACATAGTAAAATGTGGACAAAAATGCTACAATTGATTGTGATATAAATTAGCCTTTTATAACCCACGATTTAACTGTAATAACAGTGGTGGTTATTGTTAGAGAAGAATTCAATTTGATTTTTAAAAGTAACGCAATAATATTCAACTAAGTACCAACGTAGGAAGTTTGTTTGAATTATTTCCCTTTCAAAACATCGTAAGTGATTGACAGCTGATGTAATTGCAGCGACTAGGGTGCATAATTGCATATAGTTTTTGCTGCAATTGAAACATATGTTGGTCGTTGTTATATATATGCTGTAAAAATATTTTTAATAAAAAGTGTTGGATGTGAATAAATCTTCACTCTCCTTTTCGAACAAATGTTTATGTTAAAATGAAGAGAGAGATCAAAGGACAAGATGAGAAAGGAAGAAAGAAAGAAAGGGGAAGAGAAAACAAAAACAAGATGAGAAAATGAAAAACAAATGTAAGAAAGGGAAAAAAGGAGTGTTAGTTGGTGGTCAAAATATTATGGGGGTGAATGGGAGAAGAGTAGAGGATGGGTAGGAAGAGATTGAAATGTAAGTAATGAATATGTGTGAGGTGGGTGCAGTGGGGTGATATGTTAGAATGTCATTAAGGAATGGGTACAGCAAAAGGCATTGGAGGGGGTTTTCTAATGTGAGTAGTAAACCAGAAAACGGAAGCCAAGAATACTACTAAGAATGGTCAAGTTTCTATAAATAGACATATGTGTTTGTTCTACTGGATAATGTGATAGTGTTGGTAGAGGAATCAGAAAGAAAGAAGTGTATATCAATATCCGTACTCACACATGTACATATATGTATGTGTGCATGCATTATTATAGAGTCCTGCGTACTTGTGTATTTAAACCCGTACGCATGCTTGAATACACACACACGTATATACAGACACATATACGCATACCCATAAATACATGCTTATAAGCATACAACTGCGCACACATACACGCATACATGCATGCCTATACACACATACACACACGCACGCACACACACATATATATACATATATATTTCTTTACTACCCACAAGGAGCTAAACATAGAGGGGACAAACAGGGACAGACAAAAGGATTAAGTCGATTACATCGACTGCAGTGCGAAATTGGTACTTTTTTTATCGGCCCCGAAAGGATGAATGGCAAAGTTGACCTCGGCGGAATTTGAACTCAGAACGTAACGACAGACGAAATACCGTATTACACATGGTTGAAAGCTACACTGATGTCTCGGGAAACAGATTTGTTGTTACCAATTTTCTCTGGAGCCATGAGTGACATATAAATGTAAGTTGCCAGTGTATTTGTCTCTGCAATATTCGCAATAGAATCCATAGAATACATTACATACTTCGGTTCAATTCAATTTTGCAAACTTCATCATTAAGGTAATTCATCAACAAGTCAAGCCATAAGAATTAAGAGATTGCGTTTCGTCCCACATCAAACTTGTGTGCTCTTTATCTCAGTTACATAGGTTTTCCATGAATACTTTACTGTTATTCTGAAAGCAGTCCCCTTCACCATAAAGCAATAATTGGGACATAATATGAACTTTTTTCCAAAAAATATAGACACCAATGATATTAAGCAAACATCTATTTTCTTGGTTTCCGAATGTATGATTTAATTCAATGTGCTTAGAAGTCGTCGAGAATAAGTTATATATTAAAACGTGTTACATTCTCAGTCTATAAATATACAGCTTTTACGAATATACCACTTTCACATATTCTGCACCACAGAAAACCTCCTAATGCAGGTCCTTTCGAGCGAACAATCATGTAGCTGTCATTCCTTATTTACTTAAGAATATGGGTAAATTGACTTTAGCTGTTCCGAACTCTGCAAACCATTTACACTTACAGTGATATATAATACACTACATCTAACGATGACCGGCACCCATCCCCACATTAGCATTACCTATTTGATAGAATTTTCGTGCCTTAATAATATTCACCTTATTTTTTTCGAGAGGATATATATGATGATCTTCTGTCAGGTATTAAGATAAGTCAAATATTCCCCTAGATCTCTCTCTATGTAAGGAATTTTTATTTCATCTCTTGCGACAATTACTAGTTATTGTGTTTTTTTTTTAACACTCACTTCTTATTGTCATCGGTTTTGCTGTGTATGTATTTCATTTTATATTTCATAATATGAACATGTGTTGCCAGCGGCAGAACTTTAGATGTAAAAGAATGCTTTCAAATCGATTCGCAAAGTTATCGCTTCGGTACATCTCCATTTAACCGCTACATTCTAGATTCACAACATCAAACATCGATGTCACAATGTTCTAATCAGGCGACAAACATATGTTATAGTGATTCTGTTCAGGGAATTAATTTTAAATTAAAATTACCGATACGCTATTTATCTATTTCATTTTCCTTTCATGTTTTCCTAATGTTTTTGTGCATTATTTATTTTTTGCTCGATGTTTTCTCCTTTGTAGAATGGCATTGGTTTCTATTGACTTGTTGTGGACTTTATTACCTTTTACGACGGGTATTAGCAGTGAAAGTTGAATGTATAGTTTCAGTTAAGAATCAATATCATAGAGGTTTGATACAATGGGAGAATATAATATTTCTCTAGATTTGCATCTGAAATTTGCTAAGGATATTTAGCGAACATTTTGTAAAATAATTAACAACAATTATAATGCATATCGCAAATTGGTGTTGAATTCTCAGAATACTTATAAAACAGATTCTTATGATTACCAATTACAGCCGATTCATTTTATTATTTTTAATTATTTTCCCTGCATAAATTAGTGACAGATATTTCAAATTCTCACTTTATTAAAAAAATTTCTGGAACTAATGTTGAAAATATATAATCTCGATGTATTCTATAATTGTGTAATCACACTGTAGTCGTAGCAGACTTGATTATGAACGTAACTTCTCTGCTTCGCTAAATATCATATATATTCTTTTACAGTTAATTTTTTACTATGAAAGATATTTCTGGTTTTGTCAAATGTTGATAAAAAATTTCAAGTGTTGAATGAAATTCCTTTCAAAAGTATTGCCCCTTTTGATATCAGTGATTGCATGTGCTTAAGGGAGGTTTTACACGCAGTTTCCACCTGTTTTTGAAGAGGTGCTGTGGCTGTGATCTAAGTGACAGAAAGGCAATTAGATGGTTTTGATGTTCCCTAATTACATTCTGGATCAATTTACTTTGAGCACGGAACAGAAGCACTTGAAATCCTTTTCATAAAATTACAATATACTGCAAAATAAATAAAGACTGAATCCAATGTCAATGGGATAAAGCAGGTTTAAATTCAAATACAGGCATAGATGCTGAGTCGGTGATATATACCTTTCTCAGTTTCTACTAAAGCCATCAGGCATTCTCTGAAAACGTACAAGACTCCTTGTTCAGTAGTCATTCTCTTATTATTTGCCGGGCTGTTCGAGTACTTTTACTTAAGTCATGCGCGTATGTAAAGCATTCATTTAAAATTAAGTATGCACTTCTTTCCATAACAATGTTTTCTGAGTTTTACCTTCTCTTCTTACTACAAACACTGAAATAAATGCAATCAATATTTAGTATTCTCAATTATATTTCTATCCAGCATTTTAGAAGAAACATTGTATCTTTGTATCTAGTTCTGATTTTAACTCTTATATGTTGTTTGATTTGAAATATTAAAGAGAAGCTATACATTTATATTTTGTCCAATTTTGTTCTTGTCAGTTAATTCTGTTCTTCACTATATAATTAGCTTTCATTATACATAAAAGGTACATCATGTCAAACATCTTTCCTCTTCAGACACAGTGATACAGTTATCATTCATATTAAATACGTGCAAAAAATAATGCATTTATATTTCTTGCATTACTAGAGGAACTTGGAGTGAAAAGAAACTAATCTAATCGCTTCAGTCATCTGCTCAGGATAAATTAACCCAAAACATATGGACCGAATTACAATATAAGAAGAATACAAGACATGTACAATTTGAGAAGTGAAATTAATTCATCCTGGTTACTATTATTCTATAGTGCAATCTGGTTACTATTATACTAGAGTGC
>NC_043000.1:142215005-142272505 GCF_006345805.1 Octopus sinensis
ACAGCTGAACTTTTAATTCACTAAATCAAATACATACATGCGGTCATGTATACATACATACATACATATATATATACATTCCATATCTATCTTTAAAGATATATATATATATATATATATATATATATATATATATATATATATATATATATATATATATATATATAACAACTAATAAGAGGAATGCCCGCTAAAGTGGAATCCTATACGTTAGAAATAGACGTCAAATCGCCTTAACACAAAGAGTGTGTTTTCACGAAAAATAATACTCAGCAAACGCCAAAATGTAAAAAAAACTAAGCAAGGCAAATGAGAATTTACAAAATTAAACGATTACCTAAGTATCATGATTTCATTATTAACACTTGCAAAATGAAAAATGCATGATGAGTGGCGCAGAAGTGAGAAACTAAGGATTTCAACTTGAACTTTGAGAAAGGTTATTTATTATTTTTATTTCATTTTTTTCTTTTATTCTAGATTTTACATTGATAAACCCTTAGCGCATTAACAATTCAGCCATGCTTGTTCGAACAATAATTGCTATTCGCCCACTACGCAAGAGGCATATTCAGACATTTGCAATTATAGATGTTAGAAAATATAATGTCGTTCCCCCTCGATGGCATTTTATTAGGTTTACTCGAGATAGCAAGCAATCATGCTTGCCCATTCTTTTGATCTCACTTTTTATGCCAATGATTTAAATTACTATCACTTGCTTAAACGAACAAAATGAACGACGATACCTTGTTTTTAATTTTGAAAAGTATATGAAGGAAAATTACCCTACCAGAATTTAATCTATTAATTTAGTCATCAATGTACCTCAGATATGTAGCAGCTTATTAAAGAGTCAAAAGGCATCTGGATATCACGTGCATAATTGCTTTCATCGGGTTTAGTAAATCAAAGCTGCAAGATGCGTTGATGAGCTGAATTCCCGATAGCTATTTACTTCCGGATTGAAGTTGATTCTTTTTGTTTACCAGTTGATGTGTTACAGTGATTAATGGAAAACACAGCTCCAGGCTGTCTTTTATCGAGGTGAATGAAAAACTAACCAGGTTCTGGAGAAAATGAAAATATGTTAGAAAAATTAAATGCAGAATCTGTGATTTTATACACTTATAATCACTGAATGTGAAAATATATTCCCTTACTTGTCGATAAATTTATTAGCTGTGACAAGTCTGATCGACAAGTGGTAATTTACATATAAAGTGGGCTTCAAATTCCATATAAAGAATATATAAAAAATAGTAAATTACCACTGATTGCAGAAACAAACACGTTTCACATTGTTTTATTTAGAAGCATAAGCATGCATCTATGTGTCAGTATATAAGTACATACACAGAAGCACACATGCATACGTACACACAACGCATGCATACAAACATATACAAACATAAATACATACGCGCGTGTGTGTGTGTGTCTGTGTGTGTGTGTGTGTAAAGACACACGTCGTCAAACGAGGAACATTGTGATGTAAGGTGGTATTAAACAAATAAAGTATTATAATATACTAGCAGTATCGCCCGGCGTTGCTCGGGTTTGTAAGGGAAATAACTATATAAGCATTTGTAGAGAGTTATAGCCAAAAAAATAGCAATAAAATGCATTAAAAATGGAAAAAAATGATAGTAATTTTTTTTAAATCGTTGACTCATCGTAGACATTTTTAGAGAGTTACTTCCCCTATATAATAGCGAAAAAATGCATTAAAATGGAAAAAAATGATGGTAATTTTTCAAAAAATTCGTAGACTCATCGTAGACGCGCGCCAATACCCAGAAGGGCTCGATATGAATCACGACTATAAGATACCCGGTTTTGGTTAAACTGCACCGCAAAATGTGGGAGTAGTTAGGAATCTAAATCGTAGGAGACAGACACACAACTTCACTTTTATATATAAAGATGAAGTTAGACATTTGAAACGCTCAGTAGAAAATGGAACAACAGTACGACTATGTTTGGAAGGAAAGTGAGTCGACTGACAAAAGGAAGGGAACAGGATCTAACACATAATGACATGTGTTTTTTTTTTATTTCAGGTTTAGCGTAAAAATATTTCGACATTGTGAATAAAGTAGGGACACAATCTATGTCGTTAAGATGTGTGGAGAGAAAGACCGTAAAATGGTACGAAAAAATGAGGGAAAACAACACGAATGAAAAAGGTGAAAATGCAGCGATAGAGAAGGTAGCGAAAAAGAGGAATGGGGAAGAAATTGAGGGGAATGCTGGTAACCTAAAAACATTGGTGAATATGTAGGTGTTGAGATGTGTATTTCAATTGTTTACATTTATGTAGGTGTTAAGTTGCATCTAATTTGTGTCAAATAACATAAAGTCTTGTATCTATATAGGTAACACTCATTTTTGCAATATAATGCGTCGAGCTAAGAATACATATTATTATACGTATGAACAGACATATTCACACACACACACACACATGCGTGTACTAAAATAAAGCATACATATGCATTCAACGAAGCACTCACATACATAAACAAGTATCAAGTGTGTATTTGTGTGTATACTTGTATGTTCGTATGTATGCTTAGACATACGAGAAACAAGCGAATCGACAGTAGTATCTACGTATAAATGTGTCAACGAATATACAAATTTACTTTCCAGATACATGTTTTAAATGAGCGCTAGGCTGGAGAGTAAATTTGAATGGTTCCTCTGTAATTTTCTGACAATGAATGCTGTTGGCTGTCGCTATATTTTGAATTATGTCAATGTCAAACATTTCGCTATACTGGCAAACTGATTAGCTATAAAGAAATTCGTATCAACCTTGAACTAGGCTGCTGCTCTGTATGACAGCCTCAGAGCTGCTGATAGAAGCAGCTTTATCACAGTAGTTGTGTTCCCTGTTTAACTTCTCTACCTTCTGAGGCACTCCTATTGCTTCAACAACTCTAGAGTAGATAAGGATAATTTTATTATGTCAGCTGTTTTTTGTTCTGTCAACGAATAAGTGTGATAGTTTATTGATGTACAAAGATAACTGAACCTTATAAATCAAGTATGTGTGCGCGAGTTCACATTGTTGTTACGTCCCAAATAGACTTCCGATATCCTGAGGGATTCGCAACAAAAGGCAAGAATCCAATTAATATGAGAATGCCTCCTTTTATTGTAAAATATATATTAACTCTTATAAATTATTTTGGTTTGATTTCCTTCTTGATGTTAGATTAACATTTTCGTATCATTTTAATATTGCATTAAAATTAATCTAAATTTGTCTGAGAAATAATCGCTGCTTGCCAAAATAATATTCACAACAAAATTTACAGTTACCAAGAGAATTCTACAATATAGTTGACTTTTCCGTGCAATTAGTAACGATACTAAACCTGATGCTCATAAATTACATAATCTTTCTTATTTCTATATGAGACATAAGGAACACAGTCCAATAAACCATGTAATGACTGTCGCTTCCGTTTTCTCATTAGTAATAAAATAACCATCAATTATATTAGAATCTTGCAATATTAACATAATTGTTGCTTTTGTTGTTATTGCTGTCGTTGTTTAGACAGAGACCAGTCGTACCATTTAGTCTTTCTAATTTCTTGGACTGCATTTTCTAATATACCCTTATCCTTAAGATAGGAAGTTGCAGATTAGCTGATATTTTTATTGCGTTTGTGGAAAAAACAAAGGTAATTATTAGCCTGAAGTGTATCAGTTGTTGAATGCCTGGTTGAAACTATTGAGCACGTATTACACTGTGATTTATTGTTTAGTTTCGTTCCTTCATGATCTTAGTTAAAATGATATTGGAACTGAATATGCTTTAATTCTGTTATGTAAGATAAAGCCGACGCTTGTGTTGTAGAAGATCGATTCAGTCGACTAATTCCATTTTTAAAATTCGCACCATTAGTCGAAGTTAGAATTAATAAGTTTGACAACCGATGCTGGTGCTTTACGTCCCCGTAATGTAGCGCTTCGGCAGAAAAGACCTATAGAATAAGTACCAGGCTTACAAAGAATAAGTCCTGGGGTAGATATACTCGAATAAAGGCGGTGCTCCAGCATGGCCACAGTCAAATGACTGAAACAAGTAAAAGAGTGAAGTTAAACGTTACGAAGATTGTATCTTAAAGTAACGATGATGATGAAGTAACTTTAAAAAAATTTGCTTCGCTTAGTTTGCCACGATTCTGTCACAATTATAGCAACACATACAATTATCAGAGTGAATTTTGACATTAGGTATTGTAAAAACATATCAGCAAAATGAAAGTTCCTCTTTGGTAGAGAAGATCGACACAGTAAATGTACCTTTTGGATGCTTGCAAGTAAATAGTAGCCAGAAAATCGTGAGTGAAATGATGTGTGGAATTTGAGAGACAGAACATGGTTAACGAGTGAAGTGATAAATAAATAATATAGGCTGCACGAAAACACTGCACGAAAACACCTACTTCCGAAGAACAGGAACTGAACTTCTGTAGCATCGGTGGGAAAGGTAGTGTAAAAACTTAGCCCAAGGTTGAAATGTATTGTTGAGCGTTTTCTAGTCAATAGGAGTGGCTGTGTGGTAAGTAGCTTGCTAACCAACCACATGGTTCTGAGTTCAGTCCCACTGCATGGCATCTTGGGAAAGTGTCTTCTGCTATAGCCCCGGGCCGACCAATGCCTTGTGAGTGGATTTCGTAGACGGAAACTGAAAGAAGCCTGTTGTACATATGTATATATATATATATGTGTATGTGTGTGTGTTTGTCCCCCTAGCATTGCTTGACAACCGATGCGGTTCGGCAAAAGAGACCGATAGAATAAGTACTGGGCTTACAAAGAATAAGTCCTTGGTCGATTTGCGCGACTAAAGGCGGTGCTCCAGCATGGCCGCAGTCAAATGACTGAAACAAGTAAAAGAGTAAAAGAGAGAGAGTAATCGATCAAGTGGAAGTCTTTTCTTTTGGAGGGATCTTCACTTTGTTTCTCTACATTTTTCTTTACTTTTGCTTAATATCTGAATTTTTGAAGCTTTAAACAGATGAAAATATGCCAGGTAGAACGAGAATATTTAAGAATCATTGAAAATACTTGCTTAAAATTCAAATATAAAGGGGAGATTCAAATAAGCTCTTTGTTAATAGAGTTGGATTCCTAGTAGAGAAAGGCATTTACAAAAGTCTCTACGATTATGTATAATCACATATATAATTATGCAAGGGTGATTATTTATGAGAACCTATTGGACAATATACCATGCACAAATATGCAAAGCGATCGTAAGTTCAATGAAAACAATTGCATTTCCAGCAGACTTTGAATTCAATATTTTCAGTTCGCTAATGGTTATTCAGGTTTGTTAATAGCACACACTAAACAGGAAATCATTCTGTTACTTGATGCCCGCTGACCTGTCAC
Source organism: Octopus sinensis (assembly GCF_006345805.1). Classification (NCBI taxonomy): domain Eukaryota; kingdom Metazoa; phylum Mollusca; class Cephalopoda; order Octopoda; family Octopodidae; genus Octopus; species Octopus sinensis. The sequence goes on from NC_043000.1 coordinate 142,220,424, forward strand.
CAGCTGCAAACAGCGTTTTGATTCAAATATAAACGTTCAGCAATACTTCCTTTTAATAATGAATCGTTTTATATGATTCTAACAGATGCATTAGCATCTTCTTGGCCTTTATTAAAGTTTCATTGACAATATGTTTAGGAATAAATAGATAAATATATAGTATGGAGATGATGCGATCGTTGAAAATATTTATGTGTAGAACGGCAAATGTGTGCATAACCTTCATAATATTTTAATATCCAATGTTATAATACAACGAGCGTATATTAGCCTGCCTTATAAACTTTTATATATGCGTCGCTTAACTTTGAACAAGGTCATACATTATTAGGTACTTTATATGTGTTATTCCGTTTTAGAAATCCCAAGCTTTGATAGACAAAGCACTTCAGTTTTTGTATTTTATATTGATATATGAATAAGAAAAGTTACGCTAGGATGCTGGTCTGCAATGGGAATCTACTATGAGTCATGGTGTAGCATGAATTATATCTTGCAAAACTTCCCTAATTTAGAGATCGAAGGTAACAATCATATGACACACGATCTCGTAGTCAAGTAATGATTTCATATTTTGTCACAAACCAAGATCTGGGTGTCTGATATTAATATATGGTTTCTTATATTACGTACTGAGAGTGACTGAGAATCATAGCAGATTCGATAGTTTTTAATAGGGAAGTTCAATGATATAAAGTGTTAAGTCTTGTGGTTGTGTAAGTTGTATTATTTTAGCTGTTCCTTATTGCTTTACTACGTATAGGACACATTTTTCAACTTTATTAGTTTGGAAAAAAATGCATTTTTTTCTATTTTGGTGTTATCTTTTCTACTTAGCATGAAATAAAATTATTTTAATTGATCATTCAATTATCCTACGAGATTTTAACAATATATAAATATAAATATAAAAAAAGCATTAATGTGTAAGTGAAGCATGTGTAATCAAGTCTTAATTTCAGCATTCTTTCAGTATATACAGTATAGTTCATAATCTCGAAAGGTATCAAAACATATCTTTGGTCCTGGAAAAGAGTGAAATTTTATATTAACATACCCTACGAATTAACCTCCCGGGAGTTCTTTGATTGGAAAAAATCACCCATACGTCTCAAGACAAGCTATGCTAATGGCGTTAGTCTACAGCTATAACAATAGCAATTGATCCCTTTAAGAAAAGCCAAAATGGTTAGCCAAAATGTAGCGCGCATGTGGAGAGAAGATGGTGTAAAATCTTTGATGCGATATACGATAAAAATAAAGCCAGAGGGGTAATCTGGGGGCGATTTTTTAGGGTAGCATAAACATAAATATATAATTCTATATGTGCAACATGCGCAAAGATAATGAAGCGTCAGTCACCAAACAATTTCATGCAAATGATATCATGCTGAGATGAGAAAGGTAGAAAAACAACTAAAAATATCAAGTAACCGGAAGCCCAATATATTACACAACTGCCGTCAACGTCCCCAAAAATATTTTGTACATATTTTATACCCTTGGAAAGCCCACCGATAATATAAACACGATCAACTGTTGCCAGAACCGTTATTGGAAAGCAGTCACTTGACGAAAATTACACGTCAGAATTGGATGACCTCATTTACTATGTAGCAATCTGGCCAGCATTAACAAAATAATCTGTCTGCCATATGTTCAAGCTCAAGACTAAACACTCAATAATGCAGTTATATAATTTAATTAAAATATACACAATCACGCATATTAACGTACACACATACATATAAAGAAACATGCGTGCAGAAGTCGTCTGTATCTATTTAAACTTATGTATGGATTACTTGCACTTCATGGTTTAATGTATAGGTGGTGTTGTATTCATCAGGCAATTTTAAAATAATTATATACTATAAATGCCCTCACTAATACAAAACAAAATTTTTGTCATTTCTTTAAATTTCTTTGGAACCATTACATATTATCCCCTAAATACACCATAAATGTTTCCGAGCGAAATCTTAATTTTATTTTTATTTCATATTTTATTACATAAAGAAATTCTAGCATATGAGCGTTATCCAGCCAACGAGATTTGAAATGTTCGGAAACCAGGGAGAATCAAATTCAGTAAATTTTATTCACGTCAATAGTCCTGCATTTTATAAATTTCTTCAGCGTTACAATTCTGATTGCTTTCTAGAGAAATAATCTTGATAAATAAAATGAAGCTGGAGTATTCTGAATTACTTTCCACATCATGTCTGAAATCACACACACACGCAAACATGCACACACGCACACGCACATTCATGCATGCACCAAATACACAAAAGTATAAATATACATATAAACACTCACATATATGTGTGCATATAATACATACATCACATGATATATATATATATATATATATATATATAGTAGAAATATGTTACGAAAAGAAAATATAAAATACACGTGGAAATGTAAGGGTAAAATATGAAAAATCAACGAAAATGCATATTGCAAATAGAAAAAGGCTCTTTATGACAGGTAGTGACAAATATATACATTTAGATTGACTGAGGTAGTAATACGAGTCATAAAAGTCATTATTATGAGATGATTATAAGATGATAATAAAGTAAGAGAACAAAACGAACCAGTGGTTTACGCGAAGGCTATATATATATATATATATATATATATATATATATATATATATATATCTATATATATATATCATTATAATAATAAGGGTTTATGGCAACTAGTTGCTTAAACCACATACCGAAAATATTAGAAATAGCACTCAAAGGGCTACTATTTCTTTTACTACAAAAATAAATCTCCACAAACAAGAGTATTTGTAACTCACATATGGTAAAAGAAGAAGAAAAACAACGAAACCACACAGTCTCCCCTATATATATATATATATATATATATATATATATATATATATATATATATATATATATATATATATGTATGTATGTGTGTGTGTGTGTGTGTATTTGTGATATACCTAAGATTTCGCATGCATTTATATCTATGTGTGTTTGTGAGTGTTTACGTGAGTGTGTGTGCATCAAGCACCAACTTACTCTATCACCAACTATAATACTTTTTACCCCAAGCTGACAATCATAGCCACTGCAGACAATTAGAATTATGTTATCTATATAATTCGCATGTAACCCTACACCTAATGACAATCATCGAAACATGTTTCCTACACTTCAGACATATTTCTCCATTTTTTTTTACAAAATACTTAGTATCAACAATAAAAATAAATTTACTCATAATGAAAATGATTAAATCAAAACTTTCCAAGTTACTATTAATGAAATGATAAAAAGAGAATAAAAAGAAGCACAACTATTATACATCAAATACCCTAGAAAAGCTTCTGTCACACTTCAACACATTTCACATACCGTTTGTTATAGAAGTTAATCAATATAAACTTTACACACCGCTATACAATACACACACGCAATCACACACAATCACACACACAAACTCACACGCACATGCACACATATGTATGTATGTATATATATACACATAAAGCATATCATTCCATATAATTAATGATATCCTATATTAATTATTCTATAACACCATATGTATTAGATATGTCGTCAACCATTGGTTTTTATATATTTTCCATTTTAAAACAGGAACTTACATCTTATAACCAATATTTCCTTACGATCTTCCGTATACAGATATAAAGTCGTAAATGTTTAACCGAATGACTTGCATCCATTTATCCTATTTACACTAAAGATTACATAACCAGTTTTGCTCAAACTGATCGTAGGATTCAGTAAAGAGCAATCTACGCACGCTTAATTAGCTATGCCCACACCGTATATATTTAAGCATCTAATAGCTATTTGGACCTTCAGTTATATTACTATTGTCATCAAAGACAAGTTGATACAATATTCAGCAACAATCACTTGATATTGTTATAGATTTATTATTGTCTAGAACATTCTAACCAACAGTGAGCTTTGAGTTTCAATAGATGCTTTTCCATGTCCGTATCATTGCATGGATTTACGTTATAGTAATATCATTCTTATGTCGTGACTCACCCGTTTGAAGAATATAGTTCAGTATTTGGTTCTGTTTGACCAACTGTAGCACAAGAGGACTGTGTTCATATACCCGTTAAGTCCATTTGAACGACACTAGTAATGCAAAAGAAACAAAAGTTACTAAGAATATAGGTCAGATGGTAATGAGTTAAGTGGATGACTCTAGCTATCTTCCACAACTTCATGGACACTTTAATTTAATCTGTGACTGGTTTCTCTACTCGAGCATTTAAATGCACACTGTCTTTGTGTCATACTACTTGCCATAAGATTTAGATTTAGGAGAAATATGAACTGGTTAGGAAATTGAATTACTGTCCTACGAAATACTAAGGTTAATGCAAATATAGCAGAAACGTCAGTGGAATAATCATTTTCAAACTCTGTTCGACTTGAAAACAATATTTAGGAATAATCATGCATAAAACGTTTTGTGAAATATGCCAAATGATTTTCCCAATGTTTTCCCCCTCAAATTTGGATGTGATGCTTGCGTTATGTAACCATATATAGTATAAACTGCAGTAGATGCAGGACTGTAATTCTAAAATCTATTGACTAACATTGTGCCACCATTATAGTTTGTACTGAAAACGTCTGACATGGTGCAATCCGTCATAGTTTACAATGAAGTGCATAAGACGGTGAGGTCCATAAATCAAAATCTACAATTTGCACGCAATTGGCTGACATACTGTATACAAATTTTATCATAATATGCAGCATTTGATTCCTAGTCAGTGGACTCTGGGCATCTTGTGAGACATCTATCAAACAAAAGTGAACTATACACCCACTGATAGGAGCTGCACCACTGTTCTAATGCTTTCCTGCCGAACGTGTTGTAAATTACATGGTAGATACATATTTGCATGCATATATGCATATTCATACATGTATACATTCGTACATACTTGCATATATACTTTCATATATACATACATTCACATAGACATACATCTTCATACGTATGTACATACTTAAAATAATTCATCGTCTCATAAGTATATGCTGCCTTGCATTCTATAAAAAAAGCATATGTTTCGCAATCTAGATGTCTTTCCCTTATGTTCTATCCTTTAACACTGCCGTAACTTCCAAACAGCAAAGTGAATGTTAATCGTTGAAGTTATACTCAATGTATCGAACGTTGTTTTAGACTGATTTATACGTCTCCTTAAAATAATTTTTTCTGTTCTCTTTTGCCCTACATCTAAAAAAATTATATTACAATACTTGCTTTAAAAGAAATACGTAAATATCTTCGCGTCAAGACATCTCTTGTGTGAAACATGTTTCTTCAGGTCCACCATTGATGAATGAAATTGCTATAAATATTTTCTCCTTTCTCCGATAAAATTACCTCCTGTGTTTTTCATTTCAAAATATGACATTCGTAAATTAGATTGCGACAGATGTCGTGTTGATATATTTATTTCCCGAAGGAGCTTCTTTGTAATTCACTTTACTTTTACTTGCAACAAATAGCAACCGCCTTCATATCCTAGCCGACTGTCTTTCAAAAATATTACATTGAGTGTAAAGAATAATGTAATCGTAGCCGTTGTACGAAAAGAAATATGCATAGTTTTGCTGGAACGTGGTTCATCCTAGCATCACCAATCCAGAACTGACACAACAACAAAACAGCATTTTTTGTTAATAGCTTTGAGATATTTATAAACGTTTTAACTTGTGAGTCATTCATATATATATCGAGAATCTTTCGGAATTACATATTTCAAAGATTATTTCCAATCATCAAACACAGTACAAAGACATCATATTCACGTCGCTTTGAATCATTCTATGACAAGGATTGATTTCAAAATTTCAAATACCATCGCATCAAATGCACCACTGACGTCATTAAGAATATTGCTATTTATATTATTATTCTTTATTTTTCTTTTAAAAATGTCCAATGTTCTACGACGATGCGACACATTGGTTTGTTTCATATTTTGTTTCAACAATACATCATAAAGATGCTTTCATACACACTAACATAGATTTAGATCCTTTCCAGACAGATACACATAAAGAGGAAGGGAATAAGGAAAAATTGAGAACATACCTAAATATACAACGCCATTTTCACACGTTGTATGTAACCATTAAACATGGTAATCTTGATTCTTATTTCTTAAGCTATTTATTTGATACTGTTGTGTTTTCCTATTATGTATGCCATATCCATATACAGAATAAAATCACATATGAAAATGATTGCAAACTAAAGCACATACACATAAAAGAACTTACTTTCTCATACGACTTTCAAACTTGCTGACTCATGAAGAATCACACAAACACTCAAACATGTATCCATATGCATGCATTCACGAGACTGAACTTATGAAAGCACATATAAGAAATCCGTCTTGATATATTTTAAGCTATTTGTTTGCCATTACCGTTCATTTTAAATACTCTGTATGAAAACCCGTCGTGATGTTTCAGCTTTGTTAAACAATGTTTATTTGCTCATACAACCAATATTACAATTTACTTTGCATCCCAAATATTTATTGGCTTCCAGCATACTCGTTCCGTATTTGTGTATTCTGGCGCCATATCGCTTTCCATTAATCCTAAAGATTATCATTGACAATAAGGAAAACTAGCAATATTGTATTACAAACGCAGCGAGTTATAAGACAGGGAAGGCGCCAAATGTAATGCCATGCAGTGTTTACTTTTCTCCTTTTAGGTTGATTGTTCAATCCAGTGGGGGATCTTCTTTGTCATTCATCCTTTCAGTGACGATCAGATAATTACCAATTACCAGTAATATTCTACAGTGAATCAAATAATTATACACACACTTATAAATATTACGCCTGTACTTAGCTAATAGAAATATATATTACGTTATTTCTGTCTAACTTGAAAGAAATTAAGAGAGCATCGGATGGAATTCTTTGTGTACGGTTTCATAGATTCAAACAGTAATGTCATATTTCAAAATTTACAGAAATTTATCATTGACATTTATATAATCCTCCAGGATGAGGATTAAGAAAATCATGAACATAAAATTCATGTATAAATTCTGCTTTTTCGTTCGTTCCTATGTTACGCTTTATGCTGATAGACAGAAGGGGAGGCGAAATGAGAGTGACAGAAATGAAGGTTCGACAGAAAGTGACCGATATAAGGCGGCGATCTGGCAGAAACGTTAGCACGACGGGCGGGATGCTTAGCGATATTTCTTCGTCTGCCTACTTTCTGAGTTCAAATTCCGCCGAGGTCGACTTTGCCTTTCATCATTTCGGGGTCGATAAATTAAGTACCAGTTACGCACTAGGGTCGATGTAATCGACATAATCCCTTTGTCTGTCCTAGTTTACCACTCTATGTTTAGCCTCTTGTGGGCAATAAAGAAATAAGAAAGTGACCGATAGAAAAGGTACTAAGCGTCACTAAGTGTAAGTGTTTGGGTTGACTCATTCAGTTAAAAGTTCTGGAAAACTGTGGTACAGCATGGCTGCAGTCAAATGACTGAAGCAAATAAGAGATAAAGGATGAATTCAAGTGCTTAGATGAAGTTAAATCACTAAAAATTACATATCACTTAAGTTATAATATAAGGAATTTACCATTGCAGTCAAATAGTTGACCGAATAGCCCGACAGAATGGCTCATCTAGAAAAAGATTAATAGGTCTCTGCAGACTCAAAGATGTTCTCTGGTGAATGAAAACCGTCCCATGTTTCAATGTGATAATTTTCAACATTCAAAGAAATATATAAATGTGTAGGAGTGATTATATACAATTATTTAAATAGGAGGTATACATAGGCGTAGGAGTGGCTGTGTGGTAAGTAGCTTGCTTACGAACCACATGGTTCCGGGTTCAGTCCCACTGCGTGACACCTTGGGAAAGTGTCTTCTACTATAGCCTTGGGCCGACGAAAGCCTTGTGACTGGATTTGGTAGACGGAAACTGAAAGAAGCCCGTCGTATATATATATATATATACATACATATATATATGTATGTTTATATGTTTGTGTGTCTGTGTTTGTCCCCCCCCCAACATCGCTTGACAATCGATGCAGGTGTGTTTACGTCCCCGTAACTTAGCGGTTCGGCAAAAGAGACCGATAGAATAAGTACTAGGCTTACAAAGAATAAGTCCTGGGGTCGATTTGCTCGACTAAAAAGGTGGTGCTCCAGCATGGCCACAGTCAAATGACTGAAAGAAGTAAAAGAGTTAAAGAGTAAACAGATATAAACAAAAAATAATACTTAATTGTAAAGGAAATACGTAACTTTATATTTTAACATTAAAGAAGATACAACTGATTTCAGATGGCCATTATGAATATCCGAGAAAAACGAAAGAAAGATTGTTTTCAAACAGCTAAATTTTCTGATGAGCTTAGTGGTACATTGGTAGTTTAATAAATAGGCAGCTTGAACACACATTTTCAGCAAAAGAATTTTCATTTCAGAATATTGCAACGAATGAATTTTATAAACGCATTTATTTTAAAACAGAGTTAGAATAAGCGAACCATTCATAGTAGACATATACTGAAGCTTATTTACCATCAGCAACTTTTAAAAATCATTTGGAGCACACATCGATCTCAGGAAAGAATATTTAATAGCGGGATGTGTAGGGAACCAAGCGTCATTGTTCCTCTCTTCAACTCCCCTACTTACCTCTGAAAAGGCTATAACAAGTACATTCTAGACAGTGAATATATTAGCATGATGTTCTCTGTTCACACTGTATCAAATTAAGCGGCAGTTTCATCCAAGATCACGAAAATGGATTGGACAGGCTCCAAGCATTCAAAACATTTATTAAAAGCTTATTGCTATTATATTTACTTGAAGATCAATTTATTTTTTAAATCTGAAAAGAAAGCAATTTTTATTGCGCTGGTTCAAATAAACTATTTTATGAAAATATTTTTTTACATTTTAATTTAACAAATTTAAATATTATTAGAAAATACAGTATTTTCTTGAATAATTTCCTATCCACTTTTCGTTATGATTAAAGAAATATAATTGAATTTGCTCAAAAAATTTAATACAATAAAACTCTTGAATTGAACATATTTTTATGAAATCATGCGCACGCACACACGGACACACACACACACACTTAGGTATGTACATGCGTATAAAAATGCCATACATATACACGTACATTCATGTGTATGTGCAGTTGTTTTCAATATCTTCCGTACATATCTGCATATTCAATCCAAATAAAGTATTTGACAAGTGCACGTCCGTTTACGTGAAAATGGGACGAGGAAGCTTGTGGAGGAATAATCATATACTCTTTACTCTTTTACTCTTTTACTTGTTTCAGTCATTTGACTGTGGCCATGCTGGAGCACCGCCTTTAGTCGGGTAAATAGACCCCAGGACTTATCCTTTGTAAGCCTAGTACTTATTCTATCGGTCTCTTTTGCCGAACCGCTAAGTTACAGGGACGTAAACACACCAGCATCGGTTGTCAAGCGATGTGGGGGGGGGGGCAAACATAGACACACAAACTCACACACAAATATATATATATATACATATATACGACGGGCTTCTTTCAGTTTCCGTCTACTAAATCCACTCACAAGGCTTTAGTCGGCCCGAGGCTATAGTAGAAGACACTTACCCAAAGTGCCACGCAGTGGGACTGAACCCGGAACCATGTGGTTGGTAAGCAAGCTACTTACCACACAGCCACTCCCCCGCCTATATAATGTATAAATGAACTTAAACTGAACAACGATGTCTTGAAGGCTTTTAACATGTGTGTTTCAGATCATTCCTCAATAAATAGAAAGGAATTACGTCTATTGAAGAAACTCCTTAAGTTGAAACACTTCAAAATAAGAACAAATTGATGGAAGTCTACATTTGTACATGATCAGAGAAGTTTAAGTTGAGGAGAGGATTTGGGCGCAAGGGACAGAATATCTAAATAGAGGAAATGGATAAGAGAGAGAATGATAGGGAAAAAAGGAGAGGGAGGACGCTATTGTTCAAAGTGGGTCCCATGATGTTAGATGTGAGATCAGAATTTCAGTGATATCAGATGCATTAGAAACGAGTTTATCTTGGGCCATATGGTTGGGCAGGAAGCTAGTAGCACATTCGTGTCTGCCAGGCTTTTGAAGGGGTTTGAAAGCTGCAAGAAGCAAGGCCGGTGAGAGTGTGTGTGTGCGTGTGAGGATGTATATCAGATGCGTGGATGTGGGGGTGTTATTGTTGTATAAGTGTACACGTATACATGTGTGTGTGTACATGCCTGTGTGTGAGTATGTGTGTGTTTGTTCGTTTGTGTGCATGTATGTGTGTATATATGTGCAAATATTTCTCACTTCATATACATGTGTGTGTGGGCAAATAGATAGATATGCGTATATATATATATATACATATTAATGCAAATTAAACAGGAAAATATGATGGATCCACGGATTTGGGATAGAATATAGCGTGCTTAAAGTAGGAGCTTGGGAAGATGCAATGATGAACACACGCAAAAAAATAGAAAGAACAGAAAACGTGTAAAATCAATGAAAAATAAAGCGAAGTTAATGAAAATATGCTAAAATCAAATAATTTCACAAACTAAAGTTATGTTGGGATAAACCATTCCCTCCCATATATGAGGACCCCCTTCGGTCATGAATGACCATGGGATTGCACCTAGAAAGGTACCCTCCTAGACACGAGTCCGGGCAAGATTGTTTATGGAAGACCAGCAGTCGCCCATGCATACCGGCCTCCCCTCTCCACGCCACCAATGTTATCCAAGGGAAAGACAAAGGTCGATACAGCTTGGAACCAGTGACGTCGCAACTCATTTCTACAGCTGAGTGAACTGGAGCAACGTGAAATAAAGTGTTTTGCTCAAGAACACAACACGCATCCCGGTCCGGGATTCGATCTCACAACCTCACGATCGTAAGCTCGACGCTCTAACCACTGAGCCATAAATTACTGGAATGTAAATAAAGTTTCACAATTCGTTCGTTACGCTTATTAAGGATATTTTTCCTATCGACGAAAAGAATTACCGCTGGTAATTTTCTAGACCAAAACTTAGATCTAATCCCATAAAATCTTATACCGCTTTCCCTGAACATATTCTGCAATTCAATTTCTAAAAGATTATCTACGAATTTAAAAGGTCTATTCTGGGTAAAGACCGAACTTTGGGCGGTATCAAAATATTTTTGCTGACTCTGCTTCTGAAAGACCCTCGAAACTATATTCACCGATAGGGAAAATGTCTTTAATAAGCGTAAATAACTGTTAATTGTAAACGTAAAGTAAGATTTACATTCAACAACATCATGAGAGATGATGGACTGGATAAAACGAGCTGACTTCTTTTGTATTATAATGAAGCTATTTATTTATAAATTATTTTTCATGCATTTAAGTTTATCTCCCGTTGATTTCTCTTTCTCATTCAATTTTCTACTTGTAATTCATTCCCAAACCTCCATTCGTGCTTCCACACATGTATATACATGTATACATATATATGAGTGGAGGTGCAATGGTCCAGTGGTTAAGGCAGCGGACTCGCGGTCATACGATCGCGGTTTCGATTCCCAGACCGGGCGTTGTGAGTGTTTATTGAGCGAAAACACCTAAAAGCTCCACAAGGCTCCGCTAGGGGATGGTGGTGATCCCTGCTGTACTCTTTCACCGCAACTTTCTCTCACTCTTACTTCCTGTTTCTGTTGTACCTGAATTTCAAGGGACCGGCCTTGTCACTCTCTGTGTCACGCTGAATATCCCCGAGAACTACGTTAAGGGTGCACGTGTCTGTGGAGTGCTCAGCCACTTACACGTTAATTTCACGAGCAGGCTGTTCCGTTGATTCGGATCAACCGGAACCCTCGTCGTCGTAACCGACGGCGTGCTTCCCCCATTCGTATATACGTGTAAATGTACACACACATATGTTTAAATGCAAATGACGTGAAAAATAAGAGATTGGGAGATGTACCTATACATAATTTCAAATCATCTAAGACAAATGTATTAAAAACTCATCAACGACACACTTCATTTCGAGCTCCATGTTAGCTTTCTGATTAAAACTTCGTTCCACAACTACAAGGTTTATATATTCGGTCCCATCAGGTGGTTGTTTGGGCAAATGCATCTGCTGTTGTCACAAGTTGATCAACAGATGATGAGTGGAAACTAGTAGGCAAAATATGTCTGAATATGTGTAAATGAGTGTGAGTGTATATGTATTTTAATGAAGCTATTTATTTATAAATTATCTTTCATGTGTTTAACTTTATTTCCCATTGATTTCTCTTTCTCATTCAATGTTCTATATGTAATTCATTCCTACATTATGCTCTTTCATACTATTTTTGTTCTACATTTTACCTTATGTAATTTTTTTCTGTCATCAACTCCACTAATTCCTATTTTAGCCTCACTATACACTACACTCACACTCTGGTTTCATTTTCTTATTTTTCACTTCACTTGCATTTATACATATATGTGTGTACATATACACGTATATACGTATACATATACATACATGTGTGGAAGAATGTGTGGGGGATGTGTGTATACAGAAAAATGCATGTCTGTTATATCATGTTGAGTAAGCAACATTTTGAACCATGAAGAATTTGTACCTAATTTTCACAGAGTTTTGAACTTTTAAAAACATTTCTTTGCAATTGTCTGATAATACAGTCATTGACTTTCCCAAAAGCATCAATGAATTAACATAGATATTTTTTCTCTGTTGTTACAATAATCTGAAATGGAACTATGAAAGCGCGATATTCGAGCAATTTTGCTATTCAACTTCAATAAAGAAATAAAACAGCTGAAACTACACGGGATATCAACGAAAAGTTTGGTGAGGAAATGGCTAGTGTGTGGTCAGCTCGAAAATGGTTCAAACGATTTCGCGGTGAAGACTTGAGCCCTGATGATCGTGAGTGTAGTGGACGCCTTTGTGTCATCGATGATGGTCAATTAAAAACCGCCATTGAGAAAAATCCATGTAAAACCACTCTAGAACTGGCAAAAAAATTCAAGGTAGCCAGAAAATTGCCTGCAACCATTTGCATGCGATCGGAAAATCAAGAAAAACTCGACGAATGAATACTACACGATTTGAATGAAAATCAGAAAATACGCAGATATGAAAGTCGCTCGCCGCTTCTTCTCCGTAACCAGACCGATCCATTTCTCGAACGTATTCTAACTTGCGCTCAAAAGTAGATTCTGTACAATGATTAAAAAATGTTCTTCGCAGTGGTTGGACCAAAATGAAGTACCGGAAACCTTCCCTAAACCCATGCCCTTCAAAACGAAGGTTATGGTGACTGTTTGGTTGTGTACTGCTGGACTCATCCAGTATAATTTCTTGAAACCCGGAAAAACTATTACTACTGAAACTCATTGTCATGAATTTATTAAAATGAGCAAAAAAGGCTACTCCTCCAAAGCTGACTGGTCTACAGAAGAGGGTTAATTATTCTTCATGACAATGCTCGACCACACGATTAACTAATGGCGCTTCAGAAGTTGAGAGAACTTGGCTACGAAGTTCTTACCACCTAGCTCATTGCCCCAGACCTTTCTTCAACCGGCAGCCCACATTTTCAAGCAGCTTGAAGGTTTCATGCGAGCGAAGGAGTTTAAAAGTCAAAACCACGCTGAAAGTGCGTTGAAAGAGTTCATCAGCTCCAGAGCTCCAGAGTTTTATATTACCGGAATAAGCAAACTTGTAACTGGTTGGCAAAAATGTGTTGATTGTAATAGTACTTACTTTGAGGAAAAAAATTTCCGCATTATTGAAATATGTTGTAATGAATTTCATGTTTCAAAACGTTGCTTACATTTTACTCAGCCTGACAGCCTCGTGCAGCTATATATACGTATATAACTATGTATGTGTGTGTATGTGTGGCATCTATGAGTGCATGTATATATGTATCATCATCATACTTAGTTTATTGAAAGCGTATGTTATTTCTGTTGATTTTGAAAATCTACTTCAATGTATTTACCTTTGTCGTATTTGAATTAAAGCTATTTGTCCAACACACCTTTGGTCATGAATGACCATGGGATGACTTACAAAGTTAACCGCCCCACCCCACCTCAGACACAATGCCGCACAAGGTTCTTTATGGAAGACACCCATGCATACTAGCCTCCCCCTTCCACAACATCGATGTTATCCCAAGGATAGGCAAAGGCTGATTCAGCTTGGAACCTGTAACATCACAAATCATTTCTACAGCTGAGTGAACTAGAGCAACGTGAAATGAAGTGTCTTGGTCGGGAGCTCAACACAGAGCCCGGTCCGGGGGTCGAACTCATTACCTCATGATTATGAGTCCGACGATCTAACCACGATGTCATGCGCCTCCATTATATATACATATATATATATATATATATATATATACATATATATATATATAATATATATATATATATATATATATATATATATATGGAGAGGGAGCGAGAAAGAGAGAAAGAGATAGATAGATGGGTAGACATAGATATGTACACGCGCACATATATGTATACAGATTGAGTGAAAGAGAGAAGGCAATAGTTAGCTACATAGATACGTACGCTACTTATATAGATATATAGTGACTGTTTTCTCGTATCCGAGCAAAGACATTGCCAGAAAGAATCATTGATACATACATATTCAGAGAGACAGAAATCCAGTAATGCGTTTCTACTTCAACAAAACACATTGTAGTACATTCAAAAATTTTTTTATAAGAACGTTTCACCTTATTCTTCATAAAAGCATAACATTTTCTTGGCGTCGTCAATGAATGCCCCGGTTTTTTTATTAATAATTTTATCTTGCCGATCAGACATGATACACTTCACTTACCTTAACGGGAAATAGGGCAGCTTAACGTCTATGTTGCGATTACAATAAAATATCACTATCTAAATCAACTTATTCTGCATTTCAATTTTCCGCTGAATATAGCTTTTCAAATATAATTAATTCTTTTTGTGCGTTCTTGAATTAGTATTTATATTATACTTGAAGTGCTGGCATCATATAAAGTAGATAAAAACCTATATTTACTGAATGCGCTATGAAGGTAAGAGTAGAGAGTCACCTATAGTAAGTCCTGCGAAGAAAAGTCTAAACATATACTATAGCTGATACATAAAGAGGCGCGTGATTGCGAGATGTACCTATATATAATTTCAAATCATCTAGAGACAAATGTATTAAAGACACATCAACGACACACTTCATTTTCAGCTCCATGTAAGCTTTCTGGTTAGAATTTCGTTTCACAACTACAAGGTTTATATATTCGATCCCATCAGGTGGCTGCTTGGACAAGTACAACTGCTGTTGTCATAAGTTGATCACTAGATGATGAGTGGAAACCGGTAGGCAAAATCTGTTTGAAAATGACTGTGAGTGTATATGCATGTGTGTATATAGATAAGTAAATATTTATATAGTATACCTGTGGGTAACCAAAAGTAACAAGAAACTCTCTCCATGGGACATACCCATTGTAGTTCAGGCTTTCGCCGCTAGGAGCCACTTGATGCAACCATTAGACATCAGTTTGCCAATCGGCGTCGTAGAGTGAGGCCGTACTGCAAAGTGTTGCGTCATTGTTTGCAGTGTTTCTCCACTGTTCACTGAATTTGGCGATGGCTGAAACGAAGGAACAACGTACTTCCATGAAATTCTATTTTCTGCTTGGAAGAACAGTTGTCATACTTCAGCCTACAAGACAGCTGCTATGAGCAAAACACAAGTTTATGAACGGACTCCACGCTTTAGAAATGGTCACTAGTCGCTTGAAGACCAATCTAGCTCAGGGCGATCATAGACCTCCCGAACGAATGAACATGTCACGAAACTTTATGATGCGATTTTGGAAGACCGTCGCCAAACAATTGACGAACTTGTTGATAATACTGGTGTCACCTGGAGCGCCTGCCAACGAATTTTGAGCGAGGAATTGCGAATGAAAAGAGTTGCATCAAAATGTGTGCCTCGCTGGCTCACGGAAGACTAAAAACAGTCAGGACTGAATGCATGTCGTGAACTGAAAGAATAGTTGGGAGTTGATCTGAACCGTTTTCCGAAGGCCATCACTAGTGACAAAATCTGGTGCTACGGCTACGACTCGGAAACGAAGCAGTGATCAAGTCAATGGAAGCACTCAATGTCACCGCACCCACAAAAAGCGCGTCAAGTGAACCAATGCCAAGACGATGCTGATTTGTTTCATCGATGCGAAAAGAATTGTTCGCGCAGGATTTTTTCCTGCTGATCAAACTGTTAGTCAGACATTTCACTTGGCAACTCTGAAGCGTTTGCGAGACGCGGTGAAATGAAAACTCCTCGATCTGTAGTAAAGGGAAGAGTGGTGGTTTAATCATGACTATGCGCCTGCGCACACCGCCTTGAGTGTGATCTCGGTTACCCTCCCTCCCTATTCGCCCAATCTTACTCCCTGCGACTTTTTTGAGTTGCCTCGAATGAAAATAATACTGAGAGTAAAAACGTCTTGCAGATGTGAAAGAGGTGAAAAAGAAAACGACGGACACGTTAAAAGGCATCGCATCACAAGACTTCCAGGACTGTTCCGAACAGTGGAAAATGCGTCAAGATCGATGCATTACTTCAAATTGAGCATAATTTGAAGACGATAAAAGTGTAAACTTAGTGAATAAAATGATACTGCAAAATTCCGATTTCTTTTGGGTACCCTTGTATGTATGAGTATGTGTGTGTATGTATTTATGCATGCATGTAATAAATATATATGCATTTTGACGGAATGGTTATATATATTTCTTTACTACCCACAAGGGGCTAAACACAGTGAGGACGAACAAGGACAGACAAACGGATTAAATCGATTACATCGACTCCAGTCCGTAACTGGTACTTAATTTATCGACCCCGAAAGGATGAAAGGCAAAGTCGACCTCGGCGGAATTTGAACTCAGAACGCAACGGCAGACGAAATACGTTATATAGCTAGGCATGAAGACACACGGCTTCTATATCGTCTCTTTACCTTCTAGAGAGAATACTCGGGATGTCATGCGTTCTAAGCAGCATTGGCATTGCTCTTCCATTTCGATGGCGAGGAGAGAATCAACAGCTACAAACGCATAAACAAGGTTTGCATTTCTGAGGAGAATTATACAAACTACAAAGGCATTTTACTACACAGAAGCGACTGAGAAAAGAATCAGGAAATCTCGATTTTGTTCAAAGCAATTCCCACTATTAATATAAATATGTTGGTCACATATACTGGATTCAACTGAGTAGAATGCGTTTCAAGGACGAGGTTTCAGAAGAGGTAAGCATTTCGTTGAATTCATCTGTTAGATTTCAAGCGTGCTTTGTCTAAATCCTTAAAACAATGTTGATCGATTGATTGCATTGGCGTTATATCTCTTTCTTGGCTTTTATTTTATTTCACAAATCCAGTTGGATGTTTAGTCTGCAAGCTGCATGGAAAATCGAAATCGATCACTGTTTTTCCTATCACTGAAGTACATATTCAATACAGTATGTATGTATGCTTCTATGTATGTATGTGTGTATGCATGTATGTATGCATGTATGCAAATATATGTATGTATATACTTATGTATATACGTATATATGGTATGCATTCATTTAATTTTCATGTACATATATGTGTATGTATCTATCTATCTATTTATCTATCCATAGATACCAAGTAGGTATTTATATGTAGAACGTTTTGCTAAAGCATTTTAAAACGTGTACGTTATACACATCATCATGACAAACAGCATGGACAAACAATTAAATAGTAACATTTATAGGTGCCTTTCCAAATAAAGCATCTAATTGTAAAAGCAATTAGACTTCGGCGGAATTTGAACCCAGAACTTAAAAACGGACGAAATGCCGCTAAGCATTTATCCGGCATGCTAACGACTCGGCCGCTATAAAGGCTATACGTTGATATTAGTACGAAATCAAAGAATGAGTGAGAAATGCTTATTTTATTTCCTTCATATATGCAATGCCTTCTGAGAATTGTGTGGAAAATACAGAAGCATATTGGATATAAATTTTACACCTCCCAGCAGAAGACATAGTAATCGTGTAAATTTATAGAGCAACCATATAAGTATGTAAAACCATATAAGTATGTAAAACAAGTGAATCTTAAGTAAAGATTTAAGTCTAAGAACGTAACTGAAATAGAAAAGCAAAAAATAAATTATATTTTTACTTCAAATTTGAAGAAAAACCTCATAGATGAAATTCTTGATATAAAGTTTTTAAAAAATGTTATGTATACACATGAAATACACTATATTAATGAGATTAAAGAAATGCAATTATTAAATGTATCAAAATTGATAAAAATAAATACAAATATTAAAGATATTAAAATTAATAATCCTTTCTGCTATAGGCACAAGGCTTGAAATTTTGCAGGAGGGGGTAAATGGATCGCATCGACCCTCACTGCTTAGCGGTATTATTTAATCGATCCCGAAAGGATGAAAGGCAAAGCCGACCTTGGCGGAATTTCAATTCATAACCTAAAGACAAACGAAATACGGCTAAGTATCTGGACCGGTGTGATAATGATTCTACCAGCTCACCACCTTTATATCAAAATTAACAATAATTAATACAAATAATAGCCATATTAACCATAGACGGAGGTGTGGCTGTGTGGGAGCATGTTTTCTTCCATTTCCTATGGTTCTTGAATCAGTCCTTCTGCGTGGCACATTCGGTAAGTATCTTCATCTACAGCTTCAGGCGTATACACGTCATGTGCGTGCATGTTGTATTTACATCCCCGTAGCTTAATGATTTGGCAATAGCGGCCGGTAGAATAAGTACTAGGCTTCTAAACAAATTTAATATTGGGGTCGACTCATTCGACTAAAAATTCTTCAAAGCGGTGCCATGATATGACCGCAGTCTAATAACTGAAACAAGTAATAGATAAAAGATAATACAATTACATGTACATCAACATATTAAAATTAGTACCATTAAGTGAATTCGAATATCAATCATATTAAGCTTATTGAAATAAATTTAATACAAATTATTATTATTATTATTATCATTCAGTAATTTTATTTTTTATAGCGTTCTTTTACTTCACTACCGAGCGCAGCTCTGTGTGCCTTGGGTATGTGCTGTGATTTGTTGTGATGCTCTGATGGTTATTGTATGGAAAGTGTTCTGTGTAGGATGTGTGCAGTGCCTACTAGTGCAATTTTCTGTATGTTATATGTGTTTGTAAGTCCTGGTGTTTTTGTTATGTATTTGTGTGAATATTTTTTTATCATGCCTAATGGACCTACTATGATAGGAATTGTTTCTGTTTTTAGATTCCACATTCTGGTTACCTCTATTTCCAGGTCTTTGTATTTTGAAAGTTTCTCCATTTCTTTTAGAGACACGTTGTCATCTGCCGGTATTGATACATCAATTAGAAAGCATTTTTTTTCTTTATTATCTCTGACAACTATATCTGGTCTGTTGGCCTTAATTTCTCTATCTGTGTGTATCGGCATATCCCAAAGTATGTTTGCTTTCCCGTTTTCTGTGACCTTTTCTGGTGTGTGCCTATACCATCTTTTTTCTGTTGTTATTCCATAATGTTGGCATAGCTTCCAACTCTGTCATGTCAGTGAATATATTCCTTCTTAGCCAGGACTGGGCAGCCAGAGATAATATGATTTATTGTTTCTTGTCCATCTCCACATATTCTGCAGTTACTTGTTATATTTCTTTTCATTACATGTTTTTGGTAATTTCTGGTGGGGAGGCTTTGATCTTGTGCTGCAATTAAAAATCCCTCTGTTTCTGCTTTGAGTCCTGAACTTCTCAACCATTGCTGGGATTTTTCTTTGTCTATTTCTCTTGCGTTTAGTTTAGTGCAGTATTTACCATGAAGGGGCTTTTCTTGCCATCGTTTTATCATGGTTCTTTGCTGTTCTAGTTTTAGTTTGGAATTCATTTGTTTTATAGCTTTCGTTGTTTCTTTATCTTCTTCGTCTTCTTCTTCTTCTTCTTCTTCTTCTTCTTCTTCTTCTTCTTCTTCTTCTTCTTCTTCTTCTTCTTCTTCTCTTCTTTTCTTCTTCATCTTCTTCTTCTTTTCTTCTTCTCTTCATCTTCTTCTTCTTCTTCTTCTTCTTCTTCTTCTTCTTCTTCTTCTTCTTCTTCTCTTCTTCTTCTTCTTCTTCTTCTTCTTCTTCTTTATATTTGCTAGGTGGTATGATTTCTTGTTTGTATTTGTCAGCTTCCTTAAATACTGAGAACAGTTTTTTGTTGTGCTCGCGTTTTGCCGCTATTTGTATCAGTTTTCCTTCCTTTTGAAGTAGATATTTTTGCAGTCCTATGGTGGTTATTTTATAGTAGTTTTCCAGCTGTATAAGGCCTCTACCACCTTCTATAAGTTGTATATATAGTCTTTCTATGTCAGATTTTGGGTGATGCATCCTAGACCCTGTCATTATTTTTTCTGTTATTATTATTATTATTATTATTATTATTATTATTATTATATATTATATTATTATTATTATTATTATTATTATTACTATTATATTATTATATTATTATTATTATTATTATTATTACTATTATTATTATATTATTATTATTATTATTATTATGATTATTATATTATTATTAATATTCAGGTCACTGTTGTTTGGAATCGAACTCGGAATTTTGGGGTTAGTAGGCCATGCTTTCAACCATTACATCATATGCCCGTTGTTAATTATGGGGCGAATTTTAGGGCTTGTAAATCTAATATTTTTCTGAACTTCTTTAATACCGGTTCCCATATGATGCTCATACCTGCCCTCGGTCTGCTTACGAGGTTGTTGTATCTTTTTACTTTTGTATAACCTACCACAGCTGCATGGGATGGTCATATTCTCTTTTATTGGTGGTTTTACCTGAAGGAGATATTTGCAACATGTATTACACTTGAATACCGTCCTGATGTGATATGGGCCGCATATCTTTTGTTGTTTGTTTCGGAGAGGCCTTTCACATAGGGTAGACAGATGTAGACAGTTTATTGTCCTCATCCTCCCTCTTCTTCATAATTGGAGTGGATAGTATACTTTTTGGGTAGTTGTTGCTTAACAGGTCGTTTTTGAGCTTGATTATTTCTTCGTGGTGTGCATCCTGATCGCTACTTATATTCTATGCACGATGGTTCTGTTGCATTCTAATATTCGATAGCTTCATTAGTAAATTGCTGTGGAAATCATTATACTTCTACTTTACCGAAATTTATTTACTAGACTGTTCATTACTCTTTCAAATAACTTGACGATATGATACCGGTCGGTAATTCAATGCCATCGGCTTGATGTCCTGTTTGAAAAGGAGGACAATCGACTGCAATACGAACTTTCAGGGAAAATAGTCAGCGTCCACGGATTTCCGCCAGAGAATGCCTAGAAGGAATGATAGTTAATATCAGGAATATCTGACTTATTTTTCAAAGATGCAGATTCGTCTAAACACTTTAAATCTTCAAAAGGTCCAAAAACAGTTGTGGTGGGGATAGTAAGATACTGACAAAGGTACACTGACCTAGTAATAAGTACAGCCAAATCGACTGATTTGCATAACAACAAGAAAAGCTATCTGAGCAGTGACACTTTTTCTGTACAACATATATAAGCTAGGACTTGTATCTCGAGGACTTACCTAATAAGAAAACACCCATGTCCGTCAGACCTATTTTATGTATAAAAGACAAATAAATATTCATTACTTCTGAGACAGCTAGCATTGTTATTCATCTACTTATACAACTACATATTTCACTTCCTTTCTACAAACATGTTACACAAGACACGCCAATGCAAAATAAATAACAAATACAACCAATGTTGGCCCTTTACACTATTTGGCTCCTGTTCGTATGTATATGTATATATACATATACATATACATATTCTCTCTGTATATATATATATGTGCGTAAGGTTGCATCAATTATTATATATATATATATATATATATATATATATAATATATATAGATACACACACATACAATACATATATATATATATATATAGATAAACACACACACACATATATATTGACTGAATATATGTATACGTATATTAATGCTCACTCTCGATGCATATATTTTCTTACAATCATCAGTATTCATGTAGATAAACGGTGTAGATGATTATATAAGTGAATTTATGAATACCAATATATATACAAATGTGAATCTATATGTATGCGTGCGTGGGTGTGTGTGCATGCGTGAGTATTATTTTGTGTATGCTTATATGTGTGAATATGTATATGTAAATATATATGCCTATTCATTCAAAGTAGCGAACGTAAAAAAAAGGGCAAAGATAGCGAAACCAAATAAAGCATGGAACTGAATTGTAATGACATAATTGGTGCCATTCAACCCGTTATTGATTTTGGCAGCAATATAAAAACGGATAGCAATAGAAATTCATAGAACGAGGATCATTAGGCACTTGCAGTTAACAGAATTGACTTTGAGAAGCGAGGCCGAATAATTCGACTCTTCAACGCTTGAAAGAAATATCGAACTGCAATATACATGCATACATGCTTGCATACATATTTACATAGACATACATAATACATTCATATACTTACATGTATATAATATATATATATATATGTCATATCTGTATGTATATACATATACATACATAGATATATATATATCTATATATATATAACTATAATATATATATATAATACTACATAAATGCATATATATATATGTATATACACATATATGCATATATATATATACTATATAGATAAACATATATATATATATATATATACATATGCATATTCATGTATAAATAAATATATATGTACATATATATATATATATATTATATATATATATATATATATATAATATATATATATGCATGCACACGTTTAGAAATATATATTTTTATACACATTTCTTATATTTGAATTTATTCTCTCTATTTCACACTTCTCCGTCTTTTCGAAGCCTCAGCAATTCGTTAAAGAAAGTTATTTCTCTAGGTACATAAATGCATGTATACATACACACCATACATGCATATATCTGTGTTCATATATACGACACGATTGAATACATGTGTACAACCTACGTATAGCTGATATATATATATATATATATATATATATATATATATATATATATATATATATATATATATATAATATATATATATATATATATATATACATATATTTATACACCACACATATACGCACTCACCACCACACATGCATATATACATATATATATATATAGAGAGAGAGAGAGAGACATATGTTTTCGGGTACGGTTAAGCTATATATATTTAAAAATTACTGTATATATATTTACTTGCTTTTCTTACGTTTAAAATCTCTGCATTTTACATGTTATAAATGTTAGTACACACTATTTGAGTTATAATATATATTTTATTAAAAAATCATTTTTCCATGATCAAGTTTCTAACACTTCAGTAAGCAGCATTTGCTGACACACATTACTCCCTTTCCAAGGATAGCTAATAATGTATACATTTATCGTGTAACTCACAAGCTCACATACTCATACAACCTCAGAAAATCTACCACACACATTAAAGAGAAAGGGATATACCTCATTTAATCAACAACAGTATGTTAATAGTAGTTGTGTTAGCGACATCAGAGAGATCAAATATAACATGTATCTTCTAGGGTTTTGAAGACATGAAAGGAATAGTATCCTCCAATCTATATTTTCCGTCGACCCCACTATTTCAATGGTGTACATACAATTGTTTCTAATTTAGGGGAAATGCCAGAGATTTGGAAACGAAGGTGTTTGTTCATTATTATACGCCCTAATTATACATCCTATGTAGCTTTTAATTCACTTTATTAACTTCGGAAGTATGGAAAGCAAAATTAACCTCGGTTAGCTTTGAAATCTGGTGATCTCATTCTCGCCCACAACATCATAAGCGGAAAGTGTAACCTCTCGAAAGAGCTGTTCTTCACTCCTGCTCCAGAGCGTCGGCTGCGGGGTCATTCCGAAAAGCTCTACCTGCGACGATTTCATCTCAACCGAAGGAGAGGTGCTTTCTCCGTCCGGGTTGCGGATCCGTGGAACAAGCTCTTTACAAGTGGCCCGAACTCTTTACATGAACACCACCCTGTACCTAACTCCATGTCCCCCTACATGGCCTTGCTATTTGCTTTTGAGCCAAATTAACTAACTAACTAACTAACTAACTAAATCCTTGAGAAAAACACAACAAATCATTTTCTCCATGCATCGGGCTCTAAAGTTTATATAATCCATTCAGGTATAGGCACAAGAGCCTTGAGGCAAATTTTATCAACCCCTAAAAGATGAAACGCAGAGTTGACCTCGACAGAATCTGAACTCAGAACGAAATGCCGGAAGATATGCGACTAAGCATCTTGTCCTGTGTTAATCATTCTGCCAGTTCACCTCCTTCAATCATGTACAAAGTAAATCCACGGCAAGTGACTGATTTTCTTGCATTCTGTTTTTACTTAATATAATCTTGAAAGTTCTTACTCTAATCCCGTTCTTCTTACTCTAGTCCCGTTAATTGAAAAGTAGAAATATAGTGAAATAGTTTCTACGAAACAGCATATTCAGGATTTATTATTATAAAGAATAAACTCTGCAGTTGAAAATCAACATTCTAGTTCGAGTCCTAGAGCAAGTCTGCAAAATAATTTCCATGAATGGCTCAAGAACGAAAACTCCACAGCGTAAACCTTTAAACAATGCTTTCTGACAAGTCCCGATATTCCTCAATCTATAGAGTTACATATTATTGGCCAATAGATTAAAACCGTGATATATTCGTGGCATTTATTGACCTTGTATATTTTTGCTTGTAATGTAATGACTTATAAAGTCGATAAATTCCAATAATCTGTGTTTGATGATCACTATCATAATATCGATTTGGCGAATCAATACGAAATGATCTAACTCATTAAATGTCATTGGAATCCTGTCCAAATCAAGCGACGTATACGAGTGATTTCATTAATCACCGTGTCTGAAATATTATTGATAAGAGAGTACGGTTAGAACAACAACCACAGCAGCATAACAACAACATATCTATCTATATATGAATATATGTATATTATGTATATATATATATATTATATATATATAATATATATATATTATATATATTATATATATATATATTATATATATATATATATATATATTAGATATATATATATGTTATATATTATATATATATATATATATTAATATATATATATATATATATGAAATGCGAACAATTATATAGATATTATTATTGTTATTGCCTGCGGTAAACATAAATAATTGACGGTAACAACAACAATGATATAGGTGGTTGCAGGCGTTAAATTGCGCTAGATAGCTATAGAATTCAAATTTATATTTATCATAAGGGCACACCAGCTAGACAGTGGAGTTAAATGCCCCAGATAGACCACAAATATCCCTCAAAAATACATCATATAACAACAGTAGACGGCCGAACAGGTAAAGAACTTTGATGTACCGTCATAACTAAATGCTTATATAGGCATTTAGCTATGATGGTATGTCTAAATTCTTTACACGTTCGCCCGATTACTGTTGATATCTGTTGTATTTTTCAGTGTTATTGATGTTTGGGGGGGGATTTAACTCCACTTTCTAGCAATATGTAGGAAAATACTGCTTAACCAACATTATAATAATGATAATAATAATGATCATAATAATAATAATAATAATAATAATAATAATAATAATAATAATCAGATAGATAAATAATAATAATAATAATATAATAATAATAATAATAATAATAATAATAATAATAATACTAATAATAATAATAATAATCACACTAGATAAAACCATGAAATAAAGAATTAGACCAAAGCCAAACTTACAAATACTTAGGAATCCATGAACTAGATAAGACACAACATCAAATAATGAAAGAGAAAATAATAAAAGGATATTATAGACGAGTTAGATCAATACTAAAAACAGAGCTCAATGCTAAAAACAAGATAATAGGTATTAACACTTCTAGCTGTCCGTTATAAGTTACAGCTACAATATCCTAACTGGACACTAAATGAACTAACCAAAATAGATAGGAAAACAAGAAAAATAATGACAGGATCTAGGATGCATCACCCAAAATGACATAGAAAACGCTATAATACAACGTATAGGAGTGTAGAGGCCTTATACAGCTGGAAAACTAATATAAAATAACCACCATAGGACTGCAAATATATCTACTTCAGAAGGAAGGAAAACTGATACAATAGCGGCAAAACCCGACCAAAACAAAAAACTGTTCTCAGTATTTAAGGACGCTGACAAAATACAAACAATAAATCATACACCTAATTAAAATGAAGAAAGAAGACGAAGAAGATGAATAAACAACAAAAGCTATAAAACAAATGAAATCCAAGCCTAAAAATAGAACAGCAACGAGCCATGATAAAACGATGGCAAGAAAGCCCCTCATGGTAAATACGGCACTAAACCTACACGCAAAAGAAATAGACAAAGAAAAAATCCCAGCAATTGTTGAGAAGTTCAGGACTCAAAGCAGAAACAGAGGGATTTTTAATTGCAGCACAAGATCAAAGCCTCCCCACCAGAAATTACCAAAACATGTAATGAAACGAAATATAACAAGTAACTGCAGAATATGTGGAGATGGACAAGAAACAATAAATCATATTATCTCTAGCTGCCCAGTCCTGGCTAAGAAGGAATATATTCACAGACAGACAGAGTTGGAACCTACATACATTGGAAGCTATGCCAACATTATGGAATCACAACAGAAAAAGATGGTATAAGGCACACAACGAAAAGGTCACAGAAAACGAGAAAGCAACCATACTCTGGGATATGCCGATACACACAGATAGAGAAATTAAGGCCAACAGACAGATATAGTTGTCAGAGACCATGAAGAAAAAAAAAATGCTTTTCTAATTGATGTATCAATACCGGCAGATGACAACGTGTCTCTAAAAGAAATGGAGAAACTCTCAAAATACAAAGACCTGGAAATAGAGGTAACTAGAATGTGGAATCTGAAAACAGAAACAATTCTATCATAGTAGGTGCATTAGGCATGGTAAAAAATATTCACACAAATACATAACAAAAAACCAGGACTTACAAACACATATAACATACAGACAATTGCACTACTAGGCACTGCACACATTCCTACGCAGAACACTTTCCATACAATAACCATCAGAGCATCACAACAATCACAGTACATACCCAAGGCCCACAGAGCTGCGCTCGGTAGTGAAGTGAGAGCACACTATAAAAATAAAACAACTGAATAATAATAATAATAATAATAATAATAATGATAATAATAATAATAATAATAATAATAATAATAATAATAATAATAATAATAATAATAATAATAATATTGAGAGTGCACGGAATCTTCCACTCTAAGTGCGACACCGGTGGGCTGTACTTACCCAAAAAAATGGGTGGGTGGGGTTTGTTTTAAAGGCTGGAAGAGCATTGTCTCGAAGCAGAGGAAATCAGATTAGGATGTTATTAAAAAAAAAGAAATACCGTAGAATCATTGTTGAATGTTATGAAGAAGTCCGTCGCTATTCAAATTGATAATTGCATAGAGCGGCGCTTCTTAAACCTTTTTCATTCAAGATTCCATTTTTCACCACGAGACTTTTCGCGACCTCGTGTATTAATTATGGATTAAAACATACATACAAATACATAAATCATTTGTTTTTGGTTGAACAATTTACCTATAGAAATGTATTTATATTATTTGTCAAAATAAAAGTAGTTTTAGGATGTTTCAAGTACAAAAATTAAACCAAACTAAATGATTCAAGTACAAAAATAACACACCCACCATAAAAAAAATTGAAATTAAATAAAACAAAGTAAAAATCAATGTGACGGATGTCCTTGTTTTTTCCTGCATAAAAAATTAAACCTTGGTCTAATATTTGACATTGCAGAACGTAAAGCATTTTCTACGATTTTCAGCGTTGAAAGTTATTTGGTTTTGATAAGGGTTAAAGTTACTAAAAAAAGTCGTTTCACATAAGTATGTGGTGCTAATTGAAAAAAAGAGCATGTCATTTCAGAAATTGTGGGAAATTCAGCTTCAGCTCCGAAACAGAATTCAATCAGAGACCTTTTTGTAAAATCAAGATTCATGTTTGAGTCACTCAATAGCTCAATGAATTCCTCTTGGGCTTTATACGGCAGATGATTAATATCATCAATGTGTTTCTAGTGTAGTTAAGTGGTCGATAATAATTGTTGCAATTAAAGTTTTTTAAATTATTCATTTCAGTTACAAAATCGTCGATAACAGGAAACATTTGAAGTGAATCATTTTTCACCGTGTTCTTTCAAATGTTGTTCTTTTTTTATAAAACCTTCAATTTTGTCATTCGAATTGAATATATCACTTTTCTTGAAGAGACAAGTTGGGATAATTTAATTTCTGAAAAAATACCTGACAAATAGCATACATTTGAAAGCTATAAGTCATTTTGAAACAGAGAAGTAAGATCTGTTTTTTGTTCAGTTAAAAATATACTATTTCCGTCTTTTGACAACAATAATCTGTTTAAACTTCGCCCTATTGACAGCCACCTTACTTCAGCGTATAATAATAAGTTTTTGTATTCTGAGTCAATGATTTTACAGAGATTTCAAAATAAACGGCTGTTAAGAGTAAGGCTTTTAATAAAGTTTATAATTTTGATAATATCCTGAAGCACATTGTTTAATTCCGGTGCTAATTTTTTTGTTGCAAGGGCCTCTCGATGGATCATGCAGTGTGTAAAAGTTACATGCTTATTACCTGTTGCTTTAACAAACGATTTAAGACAAATATTTTCGCCTATCATCGCTTTTGCACCATCTTTGCATACTCCAATACAATTTTTCCATTCAAAACCTACAGTTTTAAAAAGTTCGTCAACTTTACTATATCTATCTTTCTCTCTTGTACGTTCTTCCAAAAGATGACAAACTAACAACCCTTCATTAGCGTTTTCTTTACAAATATATCTGATGTATACTAACAATTGAGCCATTTTTTAAATATCAGTTTTTTTGTCTAACTGAACTGCAAATTTGAGGTTGTCTTTAAATATAATAATAAGTTGCTCAAATTATCCGCAGGAAATTTCATTAATTCTATTGATGAGAGTGTTGCTCGACAAAGGAATTTTTCGAATTTTATCTCCATATTTAATTCCGTGAAGTATTTCTACCATCTTCATAGCAGCAGGTAAGGTAATAAAAGTTTTTTCCCAATGGTTGTTTGTCTTTTTTTTTTAGCAATTAGATATGAAATTTCGTATAAGGCTAATAAATATTTTTCGTTTAAAATCACAAATTTCTCAAACTTTTGTTTTTCTATATTTGAAGATATAAACAGTCATTCAAAATATATCTTTGGTTTGTTGGCATATGAGGGTTATTTGGATTCAAGATGCCTTTTTAATTTTGAGGGTTTGATACTTTCCACTATCAAAGCGTTATTGCAAATTAAACAAAGAGGTTGTTCCATAGGCGCAGGAGTGGCTGTGTGGTAAGTAGCTTGCTTACCAACCACATGGTTCCGGGTTCAGTCCCACTGCATGGCACCTTGGGCAAGTGTCTTCTACTATAGCCCCGGGCCGACCAAAGCATTGTGAGTGGATTTGGTAGACGGAAACTGAAAGAAGCCCGTCGTATATATGTATACATATATATATGTGTGTGTGTGTGTGTTTGTGTGTGTCTGTGTTTGTCCCCCTAGCATTGCTTCACAACCGATGCTGGTGTGTTTATGTCCCTGTTACTTAGCGGTTCGGCAAAAGAGAACGATAGAATAAGTACGGAGCTTTCAAAAGAATAAGTCCCAGGTTCGAGTTGCTCAATTAAAGGCGGTGCCCCAGCCTGGCTGCAGTCAAATGACTGAAACAAGTAAAAGAGTAAAAGAGTAATACCATCGCTATCATTAAAAGTAAAACCAAATTGGAGAAATGATTCATCGCAATTCTTTTTCGCATCTTAGGTGCCTCTCTCTGGTTACTAGGTCCTGCATGAAAAGACGTTGTAGCATTGCCATCTGCATCATTATTTTTGTTACTCATGTTCAGTCATTTATCCATGAACAAAAATATTTA
This sequence comes from Octopus sinensis, assembly GCF_006345805.1. Classification (NCBI taxonomy): domain Eukaryota; kingdom Metazoa; phylum Mollusca; class Cephalopoda; order Octopoda; family Octopodidae; genus Octopus; species Octopus sinensis. Next base: position 142,250,780 of record NC_043000.1, read on the forward strand.
TATTTTGAAATATAAGTAAAATAACGTTTTGTAAAATAATTATTCTGAAATTATATAAATGAATAGCAGCCTCAATCAAATAAGGCAACATGTATTGTTATTAATACATTTATTAAGAGGAACGCAGTCAACTAACTACACTGAAAATACGTTGTCGCTGCACTAGCCGCAACGGTGAAACACGCGCGTTTTATTAGTGCAGCGCTTGCGTTGTGCATCATAGTAAATTTTGTGCGTTTGTGAAATAAAAACGAAACTGAAATTCAAATGTTTGAATTTAATTTTGGTGATCTCAGTAGTTTACTTAGCGATCCCAAATTGGGTGGAGGCCCATAGTATGAAAAGCGTTGGTGTATAGAAAAAAGACTTGGAGACGTAAAGAAACAGGAAGGAAGGCGAAAAGATGTTTGGTCGGCTTGCAAGAGATAAAAAACACTAAGAAAAATACAGAAGACTGTTGGCTATGTAGGAAGAGGATTGACCTGAAGATAGAGACAGAGCACTTATATGTGCAGCACAAGACCAAGTTTTAAGTACTAAGTTTTCAACTTGCAGAATCGACAACACTACCGAGTAGGACAAATGTATAATGTGTGGTGAGACGCGAGAAATGGTATAGCACATTGTTAGCGAATTCCCGAAAGGGATTGCGAAAGGTGACATGACAAGGAGGCAAGAATGATCCATTGGGAGCTCTGTAGAAATCACGGCCTACAAATAGCAAAGATGTAGTAGGAATAAACCGCAGAAGGAGTCACAGAGAAAAAAGATTGCAAGATCCTGAGGGATGCAATTATTCAGTGCGATCATTTGATCAGACATCGGCGGCTAGGCATTGTTGTGGTGAATAAATAAGAAAGAACTGGCAAGATAATTGACATTTCATGTCCCAGTGACAACAGGATCAAAGAGAAAGAAGAAAAATTGAACAACTACGAAAGATTTCAAGAAGGAAATACGAAGGTTGTGGTCAATGAGGAGAGTAAATGTGAGCCCATAGTGATAGGCTAACTTGTCAGTAACAGCCCTCAGCTAACATCATGGCTCAAAAATATTGGTACAATGTAAAGATAGAACACCTACAAAGACCAGAATAGCTTGCAAGTGCTACAATTCTTTGCAGGATTTTTGAAGCATGACCAGTAAACACGTGTCACTTTAGTCTGTTGGGTCTGGACACCTGACATTTTCCATCATACACAACAAAATAAGATGACAGTGTTCATCAAATGAGGATAATTATGATGATGACAATGATTAACATCATCATATTACTACTAGTACTACTACTACTACTGGAGGCGCAATGGCCCAGTGGTTAGGGCAGCGGACTCGCGGTCATAGGATCGCGGTTTCGATTCTCAGACCAGGCGTTGTGAGTGTTTATTGAGCGAAAACACCTAAAGCTCCACGACGCTCCGGCAGGGGATGGTGGTGATCCCTGCTGTACTCTTTCACCACAACTTTATCTCATTCTTACTTCCTGTTTCTGTTGTACCTGTATTTCAAAGGGCCGGCCTTGTCACTCTCTGTGTCATGCTGAATATCCCCGAGAACTACGTTAAGGGTACACGTGTCTGTGGAGTGCTCAGCCACTTACACGTTAATTTCACGAGCAGGCTGTTCCGTTGATTCGGATCAACCGGAACCCTCATCGTCCTAACCGACGGAGTGCTTCCTTCCTACTACTACTACTACACTACTACTACTACTACTACTACTAACACTACTACAACTACAACTACTACTACTACTACTACAACTTGTACTACTACCACCACCACCACCACTACTACTACTACTACTACTACTAACACCACCACCATACTGGGGACACATTGTTCAAAATATGTTCGCAAGAATTCAGCTTTGTCACTCAACATGAAAATTAACATACTGATAGCAAACTTAGGAAAATGAACAATGTGTCCCCTCTATGCAAAATCTATGAAACGAAAAAAAACCATATACAGAACTTCATGCACCGCATGCAGTTCTCAAGATATGGTCCGAAAGATAGGGTTCGAGTATACAGGAGGAGAAGAACGAACTTAGACAGCATTATACGTAATGCATTTGCAGTACCACTGCTAATCCCAACATTTTGGATATTTAATTGGTCTGTAGAAGATATCCACTCCATAGATATCAAACCCGAAAAATCCTGACAACAACTGGGAACTTTCACAGACAGTGATGTTGACAAGCTCTACCTTAGAATAAGTGAAGGTGGTAGTGGCGTGAGATCAATGCGGACGGCCTTCGAATGCTGTATGGTATCACTCAAGCAGCGCCAGCTAAACAACAGCAGCAAAAGTAGATATATTAATGTAGTACTGAAAAGCGAAGTGAGCAACATTGTACGAGTTGGCAGTGAACACTTCAAGGGACATTCTCTTCCTGATGACCTCCTAAACAGCCACCAAAAATCTGGGCTGTCTTACCTCAGACAAGACCTGGATGGAAAGCACTCATCATACAAAAATGTACATACATTTTACGACAAATAACCAAACACACACACACACAAACACACACACACAAACACACACACACACCACACACACACACACTCCCTCACAGTGTGAGTGTGTGTGTGTATGTGTGTGTATATATACATATAGATATGTATATAAAGTTAATCCAAACAAGAAAGCACAAAAAACACAACAACGCGAGGACGTGGAACAAGTATAGTATTATTGGACGCTCAGGAGAGAAGGAAAGAAGGAAGGTTTAACGTTTCGAGCGGAGCTCTTTGTCGGAAACATAGGAGAAGGAAAGATCCAGAGAAGGTAAGACAGAGGAAAAAAAATCGCCAACGGTAAACAATATATGTATATATATATATATATATATATATATATTATAAACTGAGTCATGTCACTATCGCCTGATGATCGTCTCGGCGTGAAACTCGAATAGTAAGAAGTTTTCAAAAGTTCTTTATGTTCTATTTATATTGAGCACACTTTCCTCATTTGTTCGACATAAATAACGAAAGTACAAACACAGACATATATTTACATATGCATATATATATATACATGAATATATATATATATATATATATATTATATATATATATATATATATATATATATATATATATATACATACGCACGTACACATACATACACATGTTTATTTGCGTAAGTATGCTCATACTTATGTACAAAACCCATACAAAACGCAAGCAAACAATTATATCCTATAATATTCAGTAACTTCGAACACACGATATTAAAATTTAAATTTAACTACAATAACGCAAACGACAGCTACAGAAAAAAAAACGAATCAAAATATAAATTTTAAAAGAACAAATTGAATATTTACTCGGACGTAAGCTTAATATCTTATTCTTAAAAATGCGGCATTTAAAATTTTCTTTTATTACATACGCTTTGTAGATTTTACAAAATGGAAACGAAGCGAAACAAAATGATTAGGAATTATAATACTGTCATTGTAAATACAGCCTTTCGCAATCCTATTATTCCGTTTCATTTCCAATCTGTGTTAAACACGTTTTAAAACATCTTTTGAGTATATGTAGTAAACGAGAATATTCTGCATTGCTGTGTTTGCCAACCATCGAACTCAAATTGTTCAGGTGAGAAAATTAAGTTATACCCAGGTATATGTATACAAAAGTTTTATCTCTACTTTGACTTGTATTAGGTATATAAATATACATTGATTTATATTGATATATATATTACCAAAATACGCGTGGGCGTGTATGTATTTAACATACATACATATATAAGTGTGTGTGTATTCATATTTCTACGTATGAAGTGATATGCATATAATTATATTTTTTCACATATATGAATACATACACGAGCGCTCACACACATACCCACAGATATATATGCTGTATATTTCATATATGTATATATATATATATATATATATATATAATTTTCAGTTCACAGCTGTGGGGAAGCTGGGGCACTGTTATAATTGAGAGCCTCCTCTGATATGTTTTAGTGTTGCTGCCCTCATCCGCACTACCTGCCGCGAGTTAGTTTCATCTGGGACTCTCGACAGGAAGAGATCCAGTTTCCTTTTGAAAGCACCTACATCCACTTTATGTAGCTGTGGGACCTTGAAACCCTGGCTGTTGCAGTAACCTGTCCTGAAGCGCGACGGGGTTGTTCAAATCTTTAGCAATGTGCAGTGACGACTCTTTCTGGTTTTTTGTGTAGCTTTCAAAGCCAAATTTTAGCACAAGTCCTCCCGGGATCTTCCAGATGTATATTACTGAATATCACTCCCGACTTCTCTCCACTGAGTAGATTCTTATCTGCTTCAAAATTTCGCAACAGATGAGTTGTTGCAGTGATACGATCTTCTTTGTGAAGCATCACTGGATTGCTTCAAGGTCAGCTCTTAATTTTACACAGCGGGGTGACTATAGTTTGGAACTCTAGTCAAGGTGGCTGGGACGAATCTTCCAGAGGACCATTATGGTTTCCTTCTCTCTGGTTCTGTGGGTTCTCAGGACCCATCAATTCTCAGGACCCATCAATTCTCAGGACCCATCAATTCTCAGGACCCATCAAAGCTAGCCGTCTGCACTTTCTCACCATCTTGGTAATGTGCCCTTGGAATGAGATATCATGACTCATGTCGATACCCAAGTCCCGCACTGATTTATGTTACAGTGTAGTCAGTAAAACAATCCTTCAGATTTGGACGCGCAGGGGTTGGAATTTTCCACCATTAAACTGCATAATATTGTCCTCAGCCCTTCTGTAAATTGCATCCAACTCCTGTTGTAGGCTTGCAACATCACCGTGGATCGAACTCACGATCTTATGCTAAACCATGCGCTTTTACTATATATATATATATATATTCTCCAGTACGGCTGCAGCTCAATGGCTCATCGAAGTATACGATAAATGGTCTTTCTCTTCCTCTTCCTCTCTCTCTCTTTAATTACACACATATATATATATATATATATATATATATATATATACATATACGTATATAAAGAGAGAGAGAGAGAGAGAGAGAGAGAGGAAGAGGGAGAGAAAGACCATTTATTATGTACTTCGATGAGGCTCTGAGCTGCAGCCATACTGGAGAATTTCTTGAAGATATTCTTCGAGCGAATCGACCCCAGGTCAATTTTTGAAACCTGTTATCTATTATGTCTGTCAATTTCTTGCAACCGCTCAGTTACGCTATAGGAAAAAAGCACCGCCGTTTGTCAAGCGGTGACGATGAGCAATCATAAAGTAAAATGCACATACCCGCAGCTAAAGATGACTTTTAAGTTTCTGTTCACCATATCCACTCACATTTGTTTGATCATACCGTGATTATAGTAGAGCATGCTTACTCAAGGTGCCAAGCACTGGGACTGAACTCTTAAATATTTGTTGGAAAACAAACGTCGTACCATATAGCTACACCCGCAACTATACACAAGACGCACACAGAACAGGAATGCCTATATCTATAAATATTACGTTATGGTTGTTAAAAAATCCATCGAGAAGTAATACCCAGTTCTAATGCCGGATTCTCCATATGCTATATAGTGCTACAACTTCAAATCATATGTTACAGTCATATCTATTTACAATATTGTATCAAGTCAGCATAGGAGATAACAAATAAACGAAGCAAAATAAATTAGAAACAAGAAAAGAAAATTATTAAATCGATATTTTATCTACTCATTTCAGTGGCAGCTCTTTTAGTAACTCTTGAGTAGAACTACTATAACAGCAACTTATATAATCAGTCATACATTAGCAGAATTGTCATCAAACTGGATAAAAATGCCAAAAGTTCAAACTATGTCGTTTAAACCACGTTCACTGTATTTGGCTCCTTGATGTCATCAACAGTATAGATGTAAATGAAACTGGATTTAAATTACATAATTTGCTTCATGCCCGTAAAGTTTAAAAAAACAAAAGAAATGAAAATGCAATTCACGAGGCCATTTAATATTCACTACGATCATTTCGACCAACCATTTACTGGTTCCTCAAGGGTGAGATGATATGCAAAAAAAACATATGTGGAACATCTTAATTTGTGATATGTCTCGTCAGTTAAGTGTCTAAAGGTACCTAGTCTTTTAATCTTCGTTACGCTTATTCGATTACAATTGATTTAGGTAGCTGAATAATCCAGATTCTCGCAAATTCCATTTGTCACTCATTCTCTCTCATATATATATATATATATTATATATATATATATTATATATATATATATTATATATATATATATACAGAGGGGAGAAGATATATACATACACACAAACATACACTCACTCGCAGGCATGCACACACACATACAGGCCACATGTATACAAATGAGCGATTATATGTATATGTGTATGTAAAAACATATCTATACATGTATATGCTTGCGAGTGGATTGTGCGTATGAATCTACCCTATTAAACCAAATATATCCAAGACGGTAATTCTGCGATTTTTATGCTAACATTCATTGTAAATTACGTGCTATAGTTTGCATAAAGCAATATCTTTGTTGGTCTTCATTATTTAGTATATCCCATTCCAAGTTTCTAATCTACTTTCAGACCCATGTCTTGTCTGTAATTAGTATTTCAATGTAATATTCACACCTGCTGTTTTAAAGTTACTATTCTGATGGCAGGTGGTATCAAATACGATGAAATATAATCCATCATTCTTTGTCCTTCAGAGCTTAAAATTGATATACAGCATACATAAAAGGAAGAATCGGTATGACGATTTTCTGAGGATAAATTTCCAAACGGCTAAAGTGAAGATGGATCGAATTTCTCAACAATACACCAATATTTCTCGTTCACACTTATCTATTATAGTCCTTGCTTTCCCTCTGTCAATTAACACAGGCACAAGACCATACACACACAAACACAGACGCACACTCGCATAAACGTGCGCGCAAGCACACACACAGATATAAATAGATAGATAGATAGATAGATACATAGATAGATAGATAGATAGATAGATAGATAGATAGATAGATAGATAGATAGATAGATAGATAGATAGATAGATAGATAGACAGACAGATATATAATAGAAAAGAATTTCATTGAGGCGATTATGCCCATGTAGTGAGTTGTAATGCAAAATATATAATAAATAATAGTTTACATAGTTTTAATATATTTCATGTGAAAGGGTAATGCGAGAGTCAACCGGTTTCCTGTTTCACTAATCATGACTTTGTAATTATTGCAGTTTCTTATTTTTCTTAAGTTTTTAGTCCATAATCTTGTATGAGAGTTTATAAATGAATCAGCATGTAGAACAATTTAAGGGGAGATAACTGGTGATTGTTATTATTCGGGACACTTTACATAAACTCATTAGGTAAAGGAGTGAGATAAAATATGTAATGTTGGATATACGATCATGTATTAAAACATTTACTGAAATTCTAATTGGTTATGCATTCATATTAAGGTGCTTTTTTGTATTTATCGATAAATATATATTCTGTGTTTAATCGTCCTTGTAGAGAAATTGCTTCCTTGCACTGGTAGATGTGGAATACCATGAAGTTTGGTTAGCGATACCCTGCACATCTTTCTATGTGTTCACGCAAAGGTAACTGCCTACATATTGGGAAAGGAGTAGTTCTTTATGCAGTATAGTTTTTCGTCTCTCGGATGCCCAAGTAAAATATTGGTCTTAATTGTGAATCTCCTTGTTTGAAGTGGAATTCTGAACCTTCCAGTAAGTAGAGTTATGTTCCACAATTTGGACACCCGTATTTTTAACTATCGGTTTTGTTGTTGTGTAAGGTTTGCATTTGTCAGCAGTCTTTTCATACATACATACATACACACACACACACACACACACATATATATATATGTGTGTGTGTTTGTGTGTGTGTGTGTGTGTGAGTGTGTATGTGTCTGTGTCCCAGTGTGTGTATGTGTGTAGGTATATGTATACGCATACACACACCGATACTCACACGTGCTGACGCATACACATATAGAAGAGTTTTCCTTTTAGGAATATATTTCAATTTTTATACATCTCTTTTTTCTTTTTACGCATGTTTGTGTCAGTATCGAGAAGTGTATTTGAACTATAAGGTTCTCAAACTAATTGGCATTTAGATATTGATAGATAGATAGGCAGATACATACATACATACATACATGCATACATACATACATACATACATATATGCATACATACATGCATACATACATGCATGCATACATACATATATACATGCATACATACATACATACATATATGCATACATACATGCATACATACATGCATGCATACATACATATATACATGCATACATACATATATATATGTCGTTATTTATATGCAGTTAAGTATTGTCCTGTCAAGACAAAGAGTGATTAATGGTCTCTCATATCAATGGTTTCGCATGCATAAAAGGCTTAGCCCCATGGACGACACGTCATACTCTAAAATCGAGGGCAAATAATTCTTCAAATCTGAGAGGTGTTACGGAACGAGTTACGGTCAGCTAGTTAGCAAGTAAAGAAAGACTAAACAGTCCGCGTTGGCCAGGACAGGAATTTCGCCCTTAGCTTCCTTTTAGCTCATAAGGACCCTTTCGGATCTAAAAGTTGTTTCCGAGTTAAAAGCAACCTATGGGCGAAATTCCCAGTATCCCTTTTTTGAACCATATTGACTAGTCTGAGTGAGATTACTCGTACTCGCCGAACCGTATTTCTTATTCTTTGTTTATTTACTAACTAATTGACTGTAATGGAATCTTACCTCTCAGAGATGAACAATTATATGACTTGGGCTTTAGAATCTGACGAGTCATCAATGAGGCTAAAACCTTTATGGGTGTGAAACCATTGGTCACTCTATGACCGGGCATATACTTAAGTCCGGGCATACACATTATTGTTCTATGTTCTAGATTTGCTTCTTTTTCGCATATATTATACACTGACAAGACACACACACACACATATGTATAGTTGTATATAATTCTTGTGGCTAACCGCGGGCATATACTATCGCATTCTTTCAGTTATAAGTTTTATGAGCTTGTAAGAGAGTATAATTTTGGATATGTGTATATAAACTCACATCGACACATTACATAATTCTATGTGATTGTGTGTGTTGAAGTGAAATCCTGTCTCCATTTGTGATGCGTATAAAATCAGATTGTTGTTATATATAGTTATTTTGTGTAGCTGTGTTTACATAGAGTTAGGTAAATATATATATATATATACAGACACATTCACATATAACTATAGATATTCCTGTAGTCACACACGCATGCACACTCACACACAGAGACACACAGACTTAGACATATATGTAGGTATATATATATATATATTAAATTTTAAAGAATTAACAAAATAATAGCGAATTAAATAACGTAAATAAATTTAACACGGCGATTAACAAAAAGAAAATAGAATATTATTTAAACGACATATTTAGAGTATTACATAAAAAAAGCTACCAAGAAAATTTCAGATATAAAAAATGCACTATGCTTTAATATGAATATACGTGTGTGCGTGTGAGCGTTTATATATATATATATATATATGTGTGTGTGTGTGTATATATATGTATTTATTTATTTATTTATTTAAAGAGAGAGAGAGAGAGAGTAAGAGGAATAGACAGACAGTCAGACATACAAGAGGAGATAGATATACATACGTGTATAAATATGTGCATATATTTACATATATATATATATGTGTGCGTAATGTATATATATATATAATATATATATATATATATATATATATATATATATATATATATATACGTGTGTGAGTATGCGTGTGTGTGGCTTTGTGTGTGGTGGGTATGACAATTATCTATAAATCACATAACAAAAACCAATTATAATTTAAATACAAAGAATTGATAAAAACTATCAAAATTTTGTATGCAACGTTACACAAAGGATTGCAATGATTGTTTGATTGTTAAATAAAGCAATGTCACACAGTGTTGCAAAAAATACTACGAAATGTTTTTTTCTTCATACTGTGAAAAGTCAAGAAAATATAGAACAGTCAAAACAAAATAATATATTATACTAAAATGTCAAAGTTTAGGAAGAAATGCTAGATAAGTTAATTTAAGCAACGCGTACATATAACACATACAACCTTACACACACACACACACACACACACACACACACCACACACACATATATATATATAGATATATATATTATATATATATATATATATATATGTATAATATACATATAAATACCCTCACAGAAATCAAGTGAAAAATAAATATACAGGCACATATATACCCAAATATATACATTCACACTTTCATACATAAATACATATATACAAACGTACAGATGTTCCTAATGAGACCACACATAGATACGCATAGACACACACACACACACACAAACACACACTCACGTCACTCATTTACACACAGTGCCACTCTTAAACAGAGAACCATTAAACTATAATTTATATTTGAAAGGGTTCAGCAAAAGAATTAAGTTCAAAGACAGGACAATAGTTTTATATATAGTGGTATATATACTCACGTACACTATATACGAAGTAACCATAAGTAAATGTAGAGACACGCTAGTACAAATATGAACGAACATTCATGAGTAAGACACTTAACGAAATCAATAGACATAGACTATCACACCCTAGGACACGTATATATATATATATATATATATTTATCAAAATAAAAACATGATGCAAAGGATTTAGCGGTACATATGTTTCGGGCCTTTATTAGACGGTTTATAACGATGCATAATTGATGTAAAGAAGGCTATAGACCACATTTACATCAATTATGCATTGTTATAAACCGTCTAATAAAGGCCCGAAACATATGTACCGCTAAATCCTTTGCATCATGTTTTTATTTTGATAAATATACTCTATCACCTATACCACTAAATGTCATATACAGGTGCTTACAATTATCAAGTATTAACCCTGAATTTTTATATATATATATATATATATATATATATATATATATATATACCCCAATGCTTATGAACGTATGCCTGTGCGTATTTCCTTTATTTGAAATCAATGTCAAAAGTTTGTCAATGACCTCGAAATCTTTGCTTACACTCCGTCGCCAGATTGTGTTTTGAAAAAGAGGGCAAGTCGAAGCTTCGAAGTCACTGTAATCTTTTCCTTAAAAACATCTGACGAACTTCTTAAAGTATTCTGAAATCCTTCAGACAAATTACTATTATGTGTTTGCTGTGCATGATTCTTGATGTGAAATCAAGTTTGAAGCAGATATTCTTATGTTTGGGAACTGTCACTTCACCAATACAAAGATGAACGATTTATATGATCTTCACTTTAGCTTCAGTATTATTATTATTATTACTATTATTATTATTGTTGTTGTTGTTGTTGTTGTTATTATTATTATTGTTGTTGTTGTTTTTATTATTATTAGAGGGGACTATGCTCGTGGATTTCAATGAGGAAGGACGTGTGTTCGTGATGTGAAAGTTTTTGTTCAATTTTAAAGATACTATTGTTATATGTGAACATTTTTACATTTCTCTGGCCAGGCCGATTAGGCGGGTCTTTCCCCATTTGGAGCGAATTTTCAATATAAATTCTCCTTTTTTTTTATTCCTTTCTTAATTTTAAAATTTGCAAAAGTGTCCTTGCGGAAGAGTGTAAGCTCTTCTTTTTTTATCCTTCTCACGTCTGCTGTCGGAAGACAGACAAAAAAATTTGAAAAACAATTGTCTCCGCCCACTCCGTGCCTTAAAAGGCAGAAAGAGGTACGACCAAAATCTTGCTAGCACGGGCAACGCTGAGGAACAGAAAGAAAAAAGAAAAGATACGCTCGAATAAGGAAAAGAGCAAGGAAATTCAGCTTATGGACACTGCTAGCGTCGCAACACCCATGAATCCAAGACTTCCCACTAACATCACTAACATTAACACATTGTACAACTGAATATAACACGCAGGATGCTCACGGCTAAATTTTTTTTCCTCATGGATCTCTTCTGGGAGGGGTAACGCCAACCAAAATTATATCTAAATCAGAACAATCCGCCAAATCTCTCTCAAATCATATCTAATATTTTTATATTACAGAGAAATTGGACAGTGAGCTGTGCTCTGCGTGTATGCGTGTGCGTGCTTGTCTGCGTGCGTGTGTGTGTGCGTGTGTGTGAGCGTGTGTGTGTGCGTGTGTGAGCGTGTGTTTGTGCGTGTATGTGTGTGTATAGAGGGATTGACAAAGAGTGACAAATGATACTTAAGATATTGTCAATGTTTCCATAGGCTGTAATGAAGGAAGACTCGTTGGAATGAATATCATTGCAACCTTTATTTTATCTGATATTTTCACTCTTCCATCTAGAGAGCTATCTATACTTTTCAGTAGGCAATCATAACAATAGAACGAAATCGAAAACATTATCTATATTATTATTGCGTTACAGTTATCACTGCTGGTAAAGCTATAAAATCTTTATACGATGATATGAAAACAAAGATTATTACATCGTTATTTTCATATCAGAGAAAAGTTCACTTGGCCAGATCGGAACTGCTAGGCTCGTTCCTTACCTCAATATTGTTACCATGGTTACTGTTAGCATTTTTATGCTAATTACCCCTGATCAAACTTGCAACTGGATAAAATTAAAATCATATATACACATATATTTCTACGGGTATGGGTGTTTCTGGTTTTCCGTTTGTGACTCTCTCTATATATATGTAGCGATACTGATTATTTATATATGTGCATTTATAGGTTATATATGTGTGTATGGATTATATATATATGTATGTATGTATGTATGTATATAAGCAATAATAAATCTCTGAAAGAGGTATAAACCGTAGCTGCACGACAATATGAAGTATATTTGCCACTTAAATGTGGCTAACCACTAAGGTTGGATACTACTGTAGCTTGTAGTCTCCTGGGGCTACAACCTAAATTAGCATCCAGTGACAAATATACTTCATACACACACACACACACATACACACACACACACACACACACACACACACACATATATATATATATATATATATAGATAGATAGATAGATAGATAGATAGATAGATAGATAGATAGATAGATAGATAGATAGATAGATAGATAGATAGATATACACACATGGACCCATGTATATTAAGTGAAATAAGTGAGCAACAAAAAGTGGTATACGAGGCACTATCAAAATGTTTACCTCGGTTTTAACATCATCATCTTATTGCACAATAATACACCGGTCCCAGCATCCCTGCCAGTTTTGGAATCTGGCCTGGAAGTCGTTAACCGTAAGCGAGTCGAAGGGCCTTTTGCGATTCGCAATTGATCTCGACAAAGGTGTTAAAACGGCAACGTTTGATCTGCATTGTCATCTTGGGGAAGAGGTGGATATCCGCAGACGCTAAATCTTGTAAAGTGGGTGGGTGCAAAGCGATACCACATGGTTTTGGTGAGAAGCTCATGAGTGAGGTGATTTCGGCGACTGGGTGCATTTTCATCGTAAAAAATCCGATTATTTGCGCTCCACAGATCCGGTTGCTTTCGCCGAATGCCCTCCTTTGAATGCTTCAACACGTCGCAGTAAAACTCTCGATTGACCGTCAGATCCTGGGGGACAAATTTTCGATGCACATTACTGTAGATGTCGGAAAAATCGATGAGCATGGTCTTGATCGAGCTGCAGCTCCGTCTTGTGCCTGTGCCACTCAAAACATTGCGTGCGACCCATTGCCTCATCGTTGTGAGCTTGTCGATGCATGTTCAATGTCTCTTCCCAAGTTTTAACACAAAATTTCACATTGGATCTTTGTTCAAACTTCATAATCACAAGAACACAAATTTCACAACTAGCGGTGTCACAAGAACAGAAATTTCACAAGAACACAAATTTCACAACTGCCTCATGAAGATCATTGTTAGGTCTCATTGCGCACGCAACTTTGTGCTTGCATCGACTGGTACGCTACAGAAATAGTCCAGGAAAGTTTTGATAACACATCATACATTTAATAATTCAACATATCGAAGTCTTGTTTAATCCTTTCTGTTATAGACCCATCACCTGACATTTGGGGTAGAGGGATAGTAGAGTACTCAACTGGTATTTCATTTATCGACACTGATAGGATGAAATATATAGTCGACCTCGGTGCAATTTGAACTCAGAACATGGCGAATACCGCTAAGCATTTCGTCCAGCGTGCTAACAATTCTGCCAGCTTGCCACCTTATCGCATTACTATTCAATAACGTATGTATATATACGTATGTTATTTTGCTGAACCTGCTGGAAACATCCAATGTTTATGCCGAAATTACACACTAACGTTTTTAGATTAGAAGGACAAATAGTGCAATGCATTTTTATTAACTCAAACACAGTAACAAAATGTTCAAAAATTAACTGAGCAGATTTTGAACAAGTCACTAATAGGGATCATTGGTTTCAAATTTTGACACAAGCCTAATCATTTCCTGAGTGCGTGTAAATGGAAACATCGTTCTCAGTGCTTAACTGGTACGCATTTTATCGACCCCCGAAAGGTTGAAGAGGAAATGTAAAACATGATAAAATCTGATCTCAAATTGTAAAAATGGCCGATACGCTCCAAACCACTTTATCCGACCACTTAAAGTGTTCGGCAGCTCACCGACCTGAACTAATACGAAATATTATAAATTGATATAGTCTACATTGCTTAAAACATGTAGAGTTGAATGTACATTTTATTGTAGGTAGACGTAAACAAGGTACAAAACACTAATGTCTCTGCACAAATAACACGCTCATCTTGCCATATATATATATATATATATAATGAGAGAGAGAGAGAGAGAGAGAGAGGGGGGAGAAAGAGTAAAAGAGAGAAGCCCAGAAAGATAAGAATGAAAGTGAAATAGTGTATATAGTCATTCAAATATTGCAGAAATAAAATAAGGTTATATCTTTTTATTCCGTTGAGTTAATAGATATAGTTAACTTTTCAATAGATAGAAATTATATTTATCCCCGGGAAGAATTCAAGAATATAAAAATCAATGAAAGCAATGAGATAAGGTGTATGTATATAGATACAAAACTTATTCATCTCCTTATAGTACGTCTATTATGGTAGAAAATTATTTGGTTTTCTTATAAACTGAAAGCGGACGAAAGATGCTTTAAGTGTAGAGGAAAATATTAACTGCATGGCAATATATGAACGCTTGGGAAATCTATTTAGATTCAGGTTCCAATATTCTTTCACTCCTGTATTCCAGAAGGAAGAGAAAGCGTTTTATATCGTTCATCTCACCAACATATTACCAATTTAGTTGCACCTGCAACAGCAAACAGATTAAAGATTAATTCTTTGGTGAATAATATTTAAACCAAAATCAAACTTTTCTACAAAATTATCTGAAGAATAAATGTCACTATCAGATATATAATTAATTATATTGTACACTCAGTGTAATTTATCTTTTACTAAACTCAAGTTAAACAAATATAAACCGAAATATGTCTGTTGATTACATTTTGAAATGATATTAAAAGTGAATAAATATATAGATTATTCAAAATTAAACTTTATATATCTGTATGTGCCAATATAGTTGTCTATTTTCTATCTATCTACCTTTCTCTCTCTCTCTCTCTCTCTCTCTCTCCAAACACACACACATATGTGCATGTACATATATTTATGCGTGTGTACATGTGTATATGTCTTTTTAAAAATAACATATAAGTGTATATATGCCTACATATATATATCCATTTATGATTATATGATTATAGAACTATCTGTATACATTTAGTGCAGAGAATACAAGAGAGAGGAATATAGAACGTTTGTGTAGAATAGTTTGATATTTCCAGTAAATTAACGTTTCCATAAAGGTCATGTGTTTGTTTATCTGTGTGTATGTGCACGTGCGTGAGTGCGTGTGTATGTGCACGTGCGTGAGTGCGTGTGTATGTGAGAGAGAAGGAGAGAGAGAAAGCGCGTTGAAGAGAGGGAGGAAGAGAGACTTTAATTTTGATATGTAATTGACAACTACTTTCATCCGCACACATATACCAACGAAATAATTACTTAACATCTCATAAAATATACAGCCTAGTTTAATATTTAATATTAATATCGACATATATTCCTCGCATTAATACCGTAGATAGTCATAAATAATTCAATCATTATGATATGGATAGTGTTAGTAAATTATTATTACGTACTCGAATCGTACAGTTTATTTGTTTATGCATTTTATGTCGATAATATCGATGATAACAGAAGTATAAGAGTTCGCACTAATTATTAATAAGGTACTGAACTTAATTAAATACTTATGCGAATCTACAAGAAGCACAGGTCCGAGACTTACATTCGTGGTTGTTTTCTTGATGTTATTGTTGTTTATATTATGTCAGCTGTAATTTAGCAGATTTATAATTAGAAATAATCAGACATTGCTCATCGTGTTTTCTTCTATATCAGCGACTAAATCTCCAAATGTATATGTCATTGCTTTACGGAGATTCGACTGCTCTCACGACAGGAATTTGTGTGAATGTTAGAAACACCTACTTTCTCAGAAATAATAGAAGTTAATACGACTGTAAAAACCAATGATCTATTGGTCACCTCAGAACATTTAATATTGCTTAATGTAGAGAAGTATAGCGGGTGCAATGTCTATCTAACACAAGAAAAGTAGTAGTAGTAGTAGTAGTAGTAGTAGTAGTAGTAGAGTAGTAGTAGTAGTAGTACTACTACTACTACTACTACTACTACTACTAGTATGGGACACACGCTGTACCAGCTCGTCAATACCTCCACAGCTTTTTTGGTAATTCGCTACGCCTGACGTGTGAGCTTTTGCGCCACTAAGGCTGCAACCATCCAACCTATGTTAGTTTGGGTTATAGTTGCTGGAGAGGGTTTTACGAAGTCGGAGGGTGAATGCTACGCCAAAATCTTTTAGTCGACTTAGATGAGAGGGAAATAAAGGTTGGATCTATTGTTTGGCATGTAGGTCCTCACACAGCACAAAGAAATAGGTCATTGAGGACTAAATGAAATAACCAGAGAAACCCTGCAGTATAGGTTAGTCTATACAAATATAAGGGAGCGCGTTTGATTACTAGCAACGTATCAAATACAGCGAGACAATATCCAACCTCAATTATAGAAGCTAGGATTAAGCGTGCTAAGAAATGAAAATAGTAAGAGCAACAAAATGTAACACCACACCTCATCTCAAATCATTACTGTAAATATCGACTCACATCCCTAGAAACAATGAGACATACAACACTATTGCACCAAACATAGCTATGCTCACTGGAGATCCAAAAATGATCAACATTCTGGCAATATAAATTCATCAAATGCACAAATCAGCACAAATCGCTAAAAAAAACCTCTAAGAAATGCGAAGATTTACTCAACAACCAAGAAACAAACAGTCAAAAAATACTGACGTCCAAACAGTGGAAAATGCCCTAACCTGCTGGAAGGCCCTGAATTCATATTAAAACAAGGAGATAGATTCACAATTAAAACCGACTTCACTTGTGCTTTTACGAATCTAATTTAGGTTATAACTTGTTCAGGTTGTGGACATAACTATATAGGACAGACAAGCGTGACAGTGAGACGGAGAACCACAATACATGAGGAACAGATCCGATTCCCGCAATACAGGCGGATTCCTGTGAGCGAACATACAAAGAGATGTGCAGGTAATATCCTACCAAACTTCACAGTTTTCCACATTTAACAGTGCAAAGAAGCAACTTCTATAGAAAAGTGTTTAAATAAAGAAAATCTGTTCATCAAAAAACACAGAAGACATCTCAATATGAACGCATAACCAACTTTGATCTCAATATATATTTTAATTCATGTTCACATACCCATCACTACATATTTCTTCTCACTGCTATACTTTTTGGGTTTTTCTGCATATTTATCCCCTCAACGAAAGATGAACAATTACCTTCCCTGTCCCCAATAATATCGATCGCCAATTACATCACCTTAGATGTTTCTACTTGTTGAATCATTCATTCATGAACTTCTCCACACACAACATGGACAAAACGTTTCTTCTGAAATTTTGAAATTACAATTATTTCAATGTCATGTTTAGTGAAAGTGAAATGGGTCGACAAGCAATATAAAACATATTGAAAAATATAGTAAATCTATGTAAAATGTGAGCATTTTCCTTCCTTTATTTTACATATATATATATATCTGCAGGCACACACAAACACACAGATATACGCACACATAGATACACAGGGCTGGAGACATTCAAACGAAAACATCGCTGTTCAAACCCACACATTAAAAGAAGGAAAGCTTTAATTCCTTAATGAAATTCTTAACAGGACATTTACCACAGCATACACACCCATTAACACGCAGCAGATCACATTCCAAACATATTGAAAGGATATTCGACACAATACACACACACACACACACACACACACACACACAGCTGGACATAAAAAAACAAAGAATTCAATAAATGCTTTTAAACCACTCCCTCGGCAGGAATCCACAGATACTTCTTTACACAAAAGACGACTGCTCCAGCTCTCATTTTCTTTAACATCTTGAACTCTACGCCAAATTATTTACAAACAATGTTTCAAGAAGTCTTTACAGAAAAACGCCAGACATGTTCTAACTACTAGAGATAAAAACAAACTGTTTTTACTTCAAGTTCCAAATTTTTATTAATATTTGATAAGATGGATTTCATCATCCAAACCGTTAATATTTTACATTTTCTATATACTCTCCTTTTACTCTTTTTACTTGTTTCAGTCATTTGACTGCGGCCATGCTGGAGCACCGCCTTTAGTCGAGTAAATCGACCCCGGGACTTATTCTTTGTAAGCCCAGTACTTATTCTATCGCTCTCTTTTGCCGAACCGCTAAGTGACGAGGACGTAAACACACCAGCATCGGTTGTCAAGCAATGCTAGGGGAACAAACACAGACACACAAACATATTCACACACACTTATATATATATATACATATATACGACAGGCTTCTTTCAGTTTCCGTCTACCAAATCCACTCACAAGGCATTGGTCGGCCCGAGGCTATAGCAGAAGACACTTGCCCAAGATGCCACGCAGTGGGACTGAACCCGGAACCATGTGGTTGGTTAGCAAGCTACTTACCAAACAGCCACTCCTGCGCCTATATACATGTTTTTTAAAAATCATTTTATTAATTTCTTTCTAAATTAAAATGTCGTAAATTTTCTTCTGTGCTGTTTCCACCTCCATCTTTTATATACAAAAAGTAGATTTGTATTGATCTGTAATCTTTTTTCAACTATGAGAAAATTTACAAATCCGGAAAATGGGACCGAATACCAAATATCTAAATTCAAATTTAAATGAAGAAATCCTAAAAGAATTGCAAAGCGAAAACGGAGAGCTCACAATTCTATCAGAAACGAACACTCTTCTAACTCCACCACATACGAACTCTCTTCTAACTCACAACAACCACGAAAAAATCCATCTTCAGTAAACCAGAGCAAGATACACCTCACCTTATCAGAATCACAATCGGACACGTTTGGAAAAAAAGAAAACTTTCAAGAACAAGAAAGTTTACATTTTGGAAAATGGTAAAAAAATCTTAGACAAACCTGGAATCTATGAGAAATGGCTAAAATCCAATCCTTTAATCTTGCCCCCAAAATTTCAAATAAAACCCATAACTAATGAGTTAGAAGAGGAAAGAAATGACGGGAGCAAATGTTTCTCAATAGAATAAGCATGGAAGTCAGACTCTTGAAATTAAGAGTCACACCAAACGAACGAAAACACCAAAGATATTGGCGAACAAATAGAAGAATGTACCAAAATATCTGTGGGAACCAACTTACAGCACCTCCTAAAACTCTCCAAACAACACTATGAACATGAAGAACTTATATTTCTCCAACTGTGGGTAAAGTGCATGATGCGGTTCCCTAAAAACGAAAAGGAATCTAACACAATACACACCAGAGACAACCCTTTCGTCTAAAAACAGAACAAAACACGAAAACCTGCAGAAACAATCAAACCACCAAACACAACACACCAAACCCATAAACACAATTCCCCCAACTCAAGCGAAATACACCCAACTACAACCGAAGAAAAACCTCACCTAAACACAACAACTCAAACTTTCCCCAAAATTTCCATCACAAATCCGAATCCAGAAACGACATTAACCAACCTTACAACACAAACTTTCGAAGAGATACACCCAGATCACTGAGGGCTACACCAGGACTCTGATTAAATAAAACCACAAGTACCCTCACCGGGACCACAATCACTATAGCATAAACAAAATAGCCTTTGGTAGCGACCCTCCCAAACTACCCAAACCACTTAGAATCCCAACAGGACAGCAACATAATGCCAACTACAGCATACCCCCCTCCTCAACACATTCACCATCAAAGATGATCTTACAGATTCACTCAAAACAGACCGACAACAAATAGCAACTACACTCAAAGTAACTTATCTTTTTTTAGTACAAGGATAGAAATACTAGGACACACGTTGCCCCCCACCGCCACCACTGTAAACGAGAAGACAAATGTAATTAGCCTTACAAAGATCCATTAACTGACACCCAATTAGACATTCTAAGTAAGGGACTGAAGTTTATAACCACACTACAGAAACCAAACTTCTCCGAGCTGAAAACGGCATTGCAGAATTCTGCCGAAAACTCAGGCTGAGCGAATACTCCACCAGCAACTTTTATGATCAGGACAAATCACTAGCCAGAATCAAAGGCAATTTTTACCCAAATTTTGCACTTGATTTCTACTGCGAATACATTATGAAATTGCCATTTGAAAAAATTGAACATATGGAATTTTACAAAGCTGGTATGGTAGAGCCATTCATAGAAGCCGATAAAGGGAGCACCGTCGTCGTCAGCATCGACACAAACTTCTCTAAAGACTTAACACTTATAATGCTAGAGAACAACAACCGCTACGAAAACCCAAGCCGCTACAAATAATGAAGAATTATAGAAAACCTCACAACTCTTTTGAGTATAGATGACACTATAGATGCTAAAGTGCATTTTTTTATGGTTTACCAAAAATCCAAAACTCCAAAAGGATAAGGGATTCCTGTAATCCCCAGCAAGCAAATACATAAAATTAACATTACTGGATGATTTGAAACTGAGACGAACCATAGCAGGCGCGGCATACGAAACACAAACTTCTTGGACATCCTCCTAAAACTTTTACTAAAGCATATATAGATCTACATGCGAGATTATTTGGGCATGCTAAATAATCTGCCAAAAACAGTAAGGAAACAGAATTTTTACTTCATTTCATGTTGTCAATTTATACACCAACAGTCCCCATGATTATGGAATAACTGCAATCTAATACTGTTTAGACAATAAGATATTTCAACACACAGAAAAAGAATTTATCGTTGATAGGCTCAGATTCCTGCTTAAAACCAACTACTTTACCTTTTAACACACACACAGATGCACCCACATACACATGCATACATACATACATACATACATACATACATACATACATACATACATACATACATACATACATATAATATATATATATATATACATATAAGAGGGATGACC
>NC_043000.1:142277505-142340005 GCF_006345805.1 Octopus sinensis
TGAGCCAACATAAAGGCAGTGAGCTGGCAGAAACGTTAGCACACCGAGCGAATTGCTTAGCGGTATTTCGTCTGCTGCTACGTTCTGAGTTCAAATTCCACCGAGGTCGACTTTGCCTTTCATCATTTCGGGGTCGATTAAATAAGTACCAGTTACGCACTGGGGTCGCTATAATCGACTTAATCCGTTTGCCTGTCCTTGTCTGTCCCTTCTGTGTGTAGCCCCTTGTGGGTAGTAAAGAAATAAGAAATGTTGAGCCTACTAGGGTGCGTCATCATATGAGTCAGCTCAATCACGCCTAGACTAGTGTTAAACAATAAAATTTCTTTTCTCGGTAAAATGAAATTTATCCATAACTGAAACCAGCGTTCTCTCATAGTTCCGACACTACCCACGCCGGCTACAAACACGAGCAAATACATATCGCGACAGCAATCCCATCACCTGCAACAGTACATATATTTCGTATCATGATATATTTAATATATCTCATATAACTAATTTACTTTGCTCTTCGGTATTCGTAGGTTAAGAACTTATTAATTAATATATAAATTCGTACAATTTTTTAAACATTTCTAATGCATTAACTATATTAAAATGTTTCACTGTTTGTAAGAAAAAATATTATATCATTATGCGAGAGTTTAAAGTTCTTATCGAAAAAATAAATTTAAATAAAAGTGTGTATAGACCAACTTTGTATTTTATCGTTTTAAAACGTTTAAGTTATTATCTTATATTTACACATTTTTAATGAAACTTCCTTATGAAACTCGTGCTTCTAGTAAGATTGAAATATCTAATGCACTTACGTCTAAAATATTAAATTCCGTTATCACTAATTAACACACGTAATCTAAATTAAATATATAAATATTGAAATTATCTCCCTCACAGTTGTACACGTATCAACAGAAACTGACACACAAACAGTCACCACCATGTATATGCGTGTTTCCACTCACGCATCCTACTCTCTTTGCGTGTGTATATATATATATATATATATTATATATATATATATATATATATATATATATATATATATATATATATATATATATATATATACATATATATATACATATATATATATATGTATATATATGTATAAACATACATATACGCTTGTATATATAAACATATATTAACGGATATGTGAGTATGTGCGTGTGTCTTTCTGTATGCGTGTATATGCATTCATATACATACAAATACATGCATATATATATATATATACATACACATAAGATGTACGTTTATATATAGACATATATGTATGTAAGTGTGTGTGTGTATGTGTGTGTGCGTATGTGTGAATTTTAGTGGCTGTACAATGAGAGAAATTTCGCCCAATATATTTAGTTGAGTATTTATTTCTTTATATATTTATTAAATCGAAGAGGATTATTCATTTTCTTCCACGGAGGGTTTTGTACAAAGACTCCTTGACAGAGAGTATTGTTCGCTCTAAAAACATATACATATAAGTTTGGTCCTGCATATATGCATGCACACATACATATATCTATCTATCTATCTATCTATCTATCTATCTATCTATCTATCTATCTATCTATCTATCTATCTATCTATCTATCTATCTATCTATCTATCTATCTATATATATATATATATATATATATATATATATATATAAACCTCTCTTTCTCTCTCTTTCTATATATATAGAGAGAGAAATGGATAGATAGATAGATAGATAGATAGATATACATGTGTGTTTTCAAGCTACGATTGGATTCATGATACGAAAGATGTCTTAACATGCTAACAATTCCTAAAGCTGATCACGTGGAGGAATGGTGTTCCTCAGTCTTCGACAATTACTTATACACACACGCACACGTATACCTACCTACATATATACATACATACATACAATTCACACACACACACATATATATATATATATATATATATATATATATATTATATATATATATATATATATATATATATATCGGAAAATGTGTGAAATCCTCGGTACAGTTTGGTATTTTTGGTATTTTTCCTTTTCAAATATGTGCCTGCGTTTATATATTCATGCGTGAATGTGTTTGTGGGAGAATGTGTGTGTGTGTGAAGGCGTGTGGACAATTGGGTGCGGTGTTGCTCACGCGATTGCAAGGTCGTGGTGTTGATTCACAGAAAAGCTCTACACTGTATTCATGACCAAAACACCTCATCTTACGTCTCTCCAGTTCAGTCGGCTGTAAATGGGCAAAACTGTGATGGACTAGCCCTCCGTTCAAGAAATGACACCTAGCTAGCGGGGTGGCCTCTTTCGAAAGATAAACTAACAAGAAAATCATTGCATTTCGGCATCCGAGAACCTTGTCAATACATCGATATACAATGATAGATGAACACACACAAACAAATACACCCACCTCAGATATTATGATTTTGCTTAGGTATAGACATATTAACTGTCGTTTGAAATCAATTACTCTTTGGAGTAAATTATCAAAGGAGTGTAGTGCTTAATGTCAATCAATGAATGGCACAACATGATTTACGTAATCTCTTTAATTAGTTTATAACAGTTTCTTGGTCTAGCACTCAGTTTTCGCTGCAATGCCTCTTAAGTAGAATATATATATATATATATATATATATATATTATATATATATATATATATTAGGTTGGCAACTAAGTTCCGTCGTTTTTTTTTTATTATTTTGGAATCTATTTTATCGAGAATTCTATTTTTAAATCATTTTGGAATCCATTTCTTTTTGTTTTTTCTAATTAACATTAGTTAAATTTTGTTAAATTTCAGATCATTAAATTGGACTGTCAAGTTGAGAAAAATGACCATTTTCGATGCCTCTTTCATTTTGCTTTTCATCAAGATTCTAAGGCTGCAAAAGCTGCTCACGACATTTGTGCTGTGTATAGTGAGGATGCCATAGCTGAAAGAACCGCTTGTAATTGGTATACCAAGTTCAAAATTGGAAATTTTGACCTGAAAGATGCAACTCGCTCTAGCCGTCCAGTTGAGTTCGATGAAGAGCGATTAAATCAACGTTTTGCACGAAAATTCTCGTCAAACAACAAGGGAACTGACAGAGAAAATGGAATGCTCCCACACTGCTATACAGAAGCATCTTCACTCGATGGGAAAGGTTCAGAAGTATGGAGCATGGTTTACGCATGCTTTAAGTGATAACAACAATGATCAACGGGTCACTATGTCCACTGGTTTAATTGCGCTTCACCGCTCATTTTTTGGACACAAGCAATGTTGAGCTTTAGGTGTTTTCGCTCAACAAAAGGTCACAACGCTCGGCCTAGGAACTGAAACCGCGATCCTATGACCGCGAGTCCTCTGCTCTAACGAGTGGTCCATTGCGCCACCACGGATAAATGGATAAACGTTCTATATATGTATATATATATATATATATGTGTAAATATATATATATATATATATATATAATATATTATATATATATATAGATATATATATATATATATATATATATATAGATATATATATATATATATTACATATATACAATTAGTAAATAAATGGCACAACTAAGTACCGATATTTCCTTGTGGGTAATAAAGAAATAGGTATTGATAATATAAGTATCAGTGAACATTTAGGTCGATGTAAATCGACTTGTCCCCTCCTCACATCACCACCATCACCAAAAATAATTCTGGCCTTGTGCCTTTTGTAGAGAAGATAATTATTGTTAAGACAGCAAGCACGCCAAGCAAAATACTTAGCGGCATTTCGTCCCTCTTTACTTTCTGAGTTCAAATTCCGCCGAGATCGACTTGGCCTTTCATCGTTTCGGGGTCGATGAAATAAGTACCAGTCAAGCACTGGGTTCCATGTACTCAACTTACCCCTCCCCAAAATGTTAGGCCTTGTACTTATATTAGAAAGGATTATATGATTATCTATTTTTATTTTATTTTTATTGTTCATTTATGGGAGAATCTCAAAGCTTGCACAGTTAACATGTTAGATTTGGACAGAAGAGCCGTTTGGGTCTTTTTAGTTTTCTTCCAAACACAAATTTTAATATGAACATTTTCAAAAAATCTATTATATAGCTTTACATGCTGATGACGAATATCGCAGTTATTATTTTGGAAAATGAATATTAAAGAAGTTAGAGACATTTAAATTTACGTATTCTTAGCTACGTATTCTTAGCTAATGAATTTCAAGCTAGTGTCCTAAAAGCAGAAGTCATAACTGTTTGTTGTGAAAGAATTGACAAGCACTAGGCTTTGCGAGAGGGAATTAGGGATTGGTATGACGACTCCAGTAGACAATAAGAAATTATTTACGGGAAATCTTTGCGGAAGTGCATACTCGCATATTCCTGAGATACTAACGCTATTTCCAGTAAATATCGGTACTTAGTTGTGCCATTTATTTACTAATTTGTGTATTTTTCCCTCACGGGCTACTTTTTACTGGAAGACAATACTTTGTATTGCTTTACTGATATTATATATATATATATATATATATATATATATATATATATATAATATATTATATATATATATATATGTGTGTGTGTGTATATATATATATATATATAAATCCAAGCGCAAAATGAAAATTCAACCGTCACTAAGTGTGGGTAATGATGCCGGAGATCCTATATTGCTAGAATAAGTGTTTAAATAATTTTTAATGTTATAGAAGGTAACTGCCCAATGGTTGACTCGAGGATCCCCAGACTAGTTCTAGTTTTTTCTTTGACTGTAGGCACCGTCACCGAGTAATACTTGAACGGTGCAGGATCGGTTAATTCTCTTTGCCATAAAAATTTATGGTTGATTTAGCGAAACTTTAAAGTGTATACTAAAAATTATTATCAACTGCCAAGTGCAATGTGATACCTCAAAAGAAAAATTCAGTTATTACTAAGTGTGACTAAGGATGCCGAAGCACGTACATTGCTAGAAATAAGAGTTAAGGTTAAAAGGTTCTTCATAGGACCACATGCAGCTCCGTTGTTATAGTGCTTACTTTTACGAAGTGACATCAAGTGAGGTGTTTTGCTCACGAACACAACATATCCACTCCCTTTGGAACCTTATGGTTATGGGTGTAACTCCCTAACCACTAACACAGGCGCCTCTACTACACACATACACACGCACAAAAATACATGTTTGTTTGTGTGCGTGCGGGGGGGCCTGTATAAGCAAGGAGCTTTTCAATATATAACGCCTTGTTGCCCAAACAATCACAGAATGATTTTCCATCGTTCCAAAGTTTAAGAAACATATAGCCTCGAAATATTTTCTGGCAATTCTACCGAGAGCCATCTATTTTTGTTTTAAAGATGGTTTTTATTACTCATCGCTGTGAAGTAATGAGAAGGCTGTTGTCCTTTTTCTATATTACTCCGCGTGGATGTGATTAAAACTTGAATGAAACGAACATCATTGCTGACTGAATTTTGTCCGATTTAACAAATCCCTACCTATATTCAAATATATATTTCCAGAAGCAAAATCTTTGTATACAAACTACGTTTCGGAAAGCTATGACTTCGGTTTATTAATTTACATTTAATCATATGAATGTTTTTTATTGCATTAACACATAAAGATTAAAATAGAAGTATCCTGGAAAGTGCTTTCTTTTGTATGTCACACACGCACAAAAAAAAATCATTGCTCCACGTATTTTGTCTATTTGTTTTGAAAAAAATGAATTTGCGGAGTTATAACAATATTTCAACCGAAGAATGAGAGAGAATGAACTTGTGCATCCGGAAGCGTTGTTCATAAATCAACGCGATCATATCAATAGTCAACATCTACAACTCGGATTTACAATAATATATAATGG
Organism: Octopus sinensis; assembly: GCF_006345805.1. Taxonomy (NCBI): domain Eukaryota; kingdom Metazoa; phylum Mollusca; class Cephalopoda; order Octopoda; family Octopodidae; genus Octopus; species Octopus sinensis. The sequence goes on from NC_043000.1 coordinate 142,283,370, forward strand.
TAATACTATAAAAAGAGATAAATTTATTTAATCAACTAAAAGCATATATTTTATAGAACATCAAACAGTACCACTGCTAATATCAAAATCATTTTTGAGAATTATTGTATACTCCTGAGCCTGCATTTTTCATTCGAAGTTATCAGATGTTATTTAAAAACCATCATAATTATAGAGAAATGCATTTGTAATAGGAAGATATTGTATATTATATAGACGTATATATATATTAAAGTTAACTTAGCAAAGCTACGTAAACCAAGTTATCATGAGAATTTGTTTAATAGGTTTAGATTAGTTTATGATATAATAGAAAATACGGTTTTGTCTCTCACTTGGCTTTCTCTTATGTTGCCATATTTTGTTTTACAAATTCATGAGTATTTTGACATCGATATATAGCAGAATTTATTTTTCAATTATCATAATATAATACCTCACCGCTTAGAAATGTGACAGCTCTGTTTTAAAGAATTCCCATTTATGATGCTGCCATTTTATTTGCGAACATGAAGCCAAACGAAAACAGATTTTTGTGACGTTTATTATATTTACTTGGTTTTAAACATGATTTATCTTCAGTTTACAGCGAATTATCCGTTGTAATTAAGTTAAGCAAAATCACTCGTATGTATTCTTAGCCTAATCTTTTAAACAACACCCATAATGAGGGAAGTCAAATGATATTGGGGGTTGACATTAAAACTTATTAGAAAAATCAAAACAAGTCATTTATGTGGAAGAATGATAAAGTATTATGCCTTTGCTGCATTACACGCTAACAAGCATGTCGTAAATGAACATGGGACACGTAATATATAGAAGAATACTAATAATTGATGCAAATTTCGAAAGCATTTACGTTGACTAGTAACCATAATAATGAAATATAATAGTTTGAATTATAGTGTACGCATTCTGTACCACTTCAAGTGATGGAGCACCAAAGTCATCTATAAAACATGTAATAGTAAAGTCACTTCAGAGAAAATGCACGAATCACACAAAGACAAATCATGAGAGTCATATTTGGTTTTCGTGTGAGGAGTTACGGAAATGCAAGAGTCAAAATAGACGAGCCAAATAAAATCAGAATTACAAACCTTATGATCGTGTACTCGTGTGTTAGTAATTTTTGAGAACCGTTAAAATGTACAAGCATCTTTAAAATAAAGCTGTCATGTTTCTGTGCGGTGAGGTATTATATTATTATAATTGAAAAATAAATTTTGCTCTATATCGATGTCAAAATACTCATGAATTTATAAGACAAAAATTGCCTAACTTTTATAATGCGCTTGAAAGCAGTTGGTATAGTGTTTCTGAAATTCAACAATATGAATTCAAATATTAGTTTGGCTTTAAGCTTCCAAAATTCGTATGGTAGCTTCCTTTCTAATTTTACTTACTTAACATGAGACAAGGCAAATTAGTTTAGTGTTGACTCCTTGGCTATTATTATAAAATGTATTATTTGCTAATGAATGTTAAAAACACATATACTATCGAACAATTTATCAGACCCAGCATGCGATATTGACTGATCAGATGAAAATATGCAATGATAATCCAGGAGAAATTGAAAACTCTGAATGAACTGTGTGACGATTATTGAAAAAAACAAGAAATAACCTAAAGGATGTGCCCCTGATAAAAGATAAAAAAGCTACATGATGCTACGTAATATCAGTGTTTCTGATATAGAAACTTTCCTTAACAATTAAGGTTATAGAAATTTTCTTTAACAATTTCGCGAATGCAGAACAAACCCCGGTGAAACACGTGTAGAGGGCGGGAGATCACCTACAACAGCAGCCGCAACCATATAGGGTAGCAGCCCACAGTTTTGAACTTTCGGTGAATTGCTTCGCCTGGTTCATATCCTTTATGCATTGTAGCAGCAAACCTACAACAATCGATTTTTACCGGGATTGTAGGTAATGACGAATCTGCCCAAACATTCTTACCCCTAATGCACCTATTATTACATAAAATGCCTTAGCTTGAGGACTTCTGACTCGAAAACAGGTGACAGATAGCACTGGAAGTTACCATGAAGAAACGTTAACATACATATCTTGAGTTACCAAAATTCCTGTATGGTTCGTGAGTATCAATATCTTTCACAGTTAGATCAGATGAGGCATTGCAGACATCACGACATCCAAGCAGATTAACTAGAAAGACAAGAGAGATCATTCTGATCACGACTGCCTAAATGATCATTATATTCTCTTAGTAAAATCACAGTGAATGCTTTTTATACAATATAATCGCCAACTAATCGTGAAGTTAAGAGATTTGTAAAGTAAATTTTATGAATTAATCACATGGCGAATGAATTCAGTTTTGGCCATGCCTATAAATTTATGTATTCCCGGTCTGCAGTGATTTCGAGTAATCATAATATGTTCAATTATGCATAACGGCATTAATGTCAGCAACCGTCCAGTATTCTAAACAGATTACTTCCAAAGTAATTACTTCACCTTCATATGCAGGCGTAGTTTAACTGATCTTAGATGCGTGATGAACTGATCTGGAAAAATCTACTTTATTAAAGGGCGCATCATCTTGTACAAGTATACAAGACACGACTGAAGTAAACTACTGATAGTATTTCTTCTAAGGAATGAAATACTCGACCAATCTTCCATTGTTTAATCCCAGTAAAGAAAGCATAGTTTCCCCGCAATCAATATGCGTACCAGTCTCAACAGTATCATATGCGCTAATTAAAATAACATTGTTAAAGTTGCGGAATTAAGCCCATAAATTCGTAATCTTCGCAATAAAACATCATATGTCGTGATCCAGGGAAACAAAATTGTTGCACATACTTTTTTATAAACAGAGTTGCATGAATAGTCATAGGTTTTTGTTACAAATATTTGTATCATTTTGCTTTTTTTTCGTTTATGATTTTGTGAGATAAATTCGTTGTTACTTTAGATCTGTATGTGAATTGAGGAAGTTTAGCGGCGATTCCAGGTTGATCGAGTGACTGCATAGACTCCCTTGTTGGGTTGAGATATTGTTAAAAAATATTTTGAATATACAAAGTCTGAACACTATGTTCACGTTCACCTAGAATAGGGTTGAGAAAGGCTAGTCTTGGTATCACATCGAGCTAATAATATGAAGGCAAATAGTATTAACGGAACATTTAAATTATATTTAATCACAATACATTTTACATCAGAGAGCTTATATGAAATACATATTTAAATTCTAATTTAAAATTTTAATTCTAATTTAAAATTTGCATATGGCAACAATATATAAAATATCAAAACTTCAACATGATATAAAATCTGCAGTGTGCGAGTGGACAAAAGTGAACAAGGTGTTATATATATCAAATTTAGCAGTGGTTGTCGTAGTTTCCAGATATTGAGCAGAATTTGTATTTAAAAAGAGGAAAAACGAGGGATATTTAAATCCAAATTGACCCTGACACCACCTTAGATTTGGATTGAACGAGTGAAGCGAAAACTTTTCCATTATACAGTATTGCAAGTTGAGAGATTATTGCTGATGGCAACCAGATCGAAATCAAATTGTGATGTAAGAGACTTCGAGTAGTTTCTTGATGATGATTCACATTAGGCTGTACTCAGGATTCTTTCAGAAACCACCAACACTGATGTAGGAGATGCAATTATATAAATAATGACATCAAAATCACCGATCTCACACAGCTGGGAAAAGTCATAGGCACTGGTCGTTCCTCCGAAGCTAGCATTCAAATATTAAACAGACGCTTAATCCGAATGTATAGAAAGAAGTTCTGGTACCACTGGTTGATGTTAAACTAGATAACGGATCGAAGCTACCATCTAAGTAGGACATGGTGTGATTTGACATCAAAGAACAATAGGTTGAAACAAATATTGTCCTAGCATTTGCGCCAGTCAACCGGCCACTACTAACATGTTATTTCGCGGTTCAAAAGAATGATTTGTACTTTGAATACAAATGCTGGAATAAATATTACAATGAATTTTGTTCGGCGTTCTATAAATTTCCAATTTTCTATGTAATGTTAACTCTATATGTCTATGTTCTAAAAATACAGTAAAACGCTAACAATGATTAATAAAATTGTAGAATTCTATGTAGAATTTGTTCATTCTTCTTCAGGTTTTCATCATATGAAATCCTGTTGGAGACTTCTTTGCTACTCATATTTTTGAATTGATAACGGAACTACTAGTCAATAATTGTTACAAAGTCAATGTATTTGTTACACAATTTCTATGAAACTATCATGGTTAGATCCTTTTTGCTTCGTAGAATTTGTTATATATTTCTGGAAATTTAAAAAGAACATCAAATGTAATGCGGTGTAGAATTTTACTATACGATTCCAGTTTTGACACAGCTTTACCCATCTGAAACCAAAAATGTTAACACTTATCTAATACCAGCAGAGACAACAAAAACATTACCAGCAATAGCAGCAAAAATTAAAGATGTTATGGTGACAGTGACATCACCATATTCAGATCACTAACAACGCTGCAATAAATAGCAGCGACAGCAATAGAAGCTACAAGTAGGAGGTTGAAAATCAATAAGGAAGACACAGTAGCAAAACAATTCTGCCAATACTACTAGCTGAGCCACCCCTTTCACTGCTGCCACCGCCACAAATATTGACACAAAAACCATTAATAACCCCAACACCACGGTTTGTTAACCAACGGTCTACTAGCAGCACTGTTGCCGTTATAAATGTTTTGGCTAACGTAGTTCGACTGCTCGAATGAACTGATCTACTGCAGAAAATTTTGGAAAATGTGGAGCATCTCTTTATCTATAAAGAAAGATCAGCATTCTTGAATTCATTGTATATATAGGTGTACAGAACGGAGTTGAAGAAAGTGAAGCGAGAGACATAAAACCAAGTAGAAGTGTACCCTTAACTAATCTTGGCAACCGAAACATACATCGTATGTGAGAAAATGAGCGGCATGACCACGGTTTAATTCATAACTGAGAAGGCGCACAGAAAAGACTCTGAAATACTTCTTACGAGTGATAAAGTGCACCTCACATTTGTCTAACTCAGTAGAAATAACGTAAGACTGCAGTTACAATATGTATGCATCACAAGGTCAATCGCAATTACAAGGTAAAATCCCTGTGCTTTTTTCGGAAAAATCTGCATCCTTCAGCAGGATCTGTTTTTCGGGATTCAACGTTAAGTCAGTGATTCAGAATTTGATCTGCAGCAAAGACCTTGCCTTCCGACAATTAGTCGTTTACAACACAATTGCGTCGTAACCCGTTGCTCGGTGGAAGATTTCTTCAGATGTCATGGGAACGTTCTTCTTATCAATATCTGAAATAGTTTGACTCTGATCATCAACCACAGGCATGTTTTTTATTCTATATTGTTAGAGGAAAATTTCTTGGTACCGGGATATTTACTTATTGGCATCTCTCTGTTCAATATTTTCAAATATTGGCCATGTAGGGGCTTTATTTACGCCATTAACTTTTCATAGCAAACTGTAACCCCAATTTTAGCCTTTTCACATTTTCTATAGTCGCCGATAGATTTTTACTCATAGCTATCTGTCATTTCAATCTTTGTTTTATATTCGTTGGTTTTCTTGAAGGAAGATATCAGTCTCTTTTTTTTGGTTTATGTTTCATGGCTATTTAATATAATTTTTCTTTGGTTCTGCATAGATCTTTTTGCTGTTCTGACGTGAATATTTTATACTAGTTGTCTAGATTTATCCGACCCGAGCTACCCTGTATTCGTGCTAAGTATAATGTTTCAATGTCAAATTTTGATTGATATATTCTAAATGCAGTCATTATTTTCATTACTTTCCTGTCTAGTCTTGCTAATCCGTTTAGCGTCCATTTCAGAATTTAGCTGTAACTTATTTCCGGGTCAGATAGAATTTTGATACCTAAATCCACTCTTTGCTTTATTTTGTATTTACTTCTGTTTTAAATATTAATATAATGCTTCTGTAATATTCTTTCCTGTCTTTTCTTTCATTTGTGTCTATTGTACACTTAGTGATTTTTATGTTTGTATGGTTGTGTTAGATTTAATTCTCATATCTTTTATCTAGTGTCATAATTAGGTTTTTAAGTAACTTCCCTTTTATTAAAGTTGCCATAACGATCTTTTCTTTGCTAAATATTATAAAGATTTCTTTGAAAAGTTGGGGCAATATCCGCGTGGTATCTACTTTTTTCATCACTGGCAGAGTACTACTTGATGCATTTACCATTTACTATCATGTGCTGTCCGTTCCGTTTAACCTGTGAATTAGGTATGTTAGTAGCAGACAAAAAAGGAGTGAAGAGAGGGTTATCGCTTAAAATGTCCTTCTTCTAACAGAGATGGAAGCAGCTTTATAATTACTTCTTTGGCTATGACAGCAGAGATGTGTCATATTTATTCTTTACATTCATATATATTATTAATGGTGCTACCTGTCTCATGACCATTGTTTACAAGACTCGCGTGTGAAGACTACTGTGAAAACCCTACTTTTAACTAACCGATGTTTTGCTTGAGCCTTTCTTTCCCATTCTGTAGTCTTCAGTTATAGCTGTTTTGACACATAATTCATCTTTAATTTTGAGTCTCTGTAGCATCTTTTCATCTCTTATGGAATCAGATTACTTTCCTAAATATTTGTTTGCGATCTTCGAAGTTTCAATCAACAATTTTTAGATAGTTGGAAGTTATGTTATTGGTATGTACCTTATGGGCCTTGTGTTTTTTTTAATAAATTTGGTGATTAAGTGTGAGGTAAGTCAGTGAGGTGTTGTTTTCGACAGTGTTATTATCTCATTAAACGTTTCTGTTATGACCTTTTATATATTTGTTGAATTGAAACTTTTGAGTACATTTTCATGATGCGGAAGCTGTAACTAGTTGCTGTTGGCATTAACCGACTTAATAATTCTGTTGTTAAAGCCGACAATTCTTCAGATATTGTATTTCTTATTTCGATCTATCATTTACGTAGCGAGTCTAACATTGTCCCTGCCCACTCCTCAATATATTCCTACTCCTGAAGCTGGTTGTCATACTTTGAATTCAATTCGACTCTTGTCAATTTGCTTTTTATTGTTTGCTTGTGTTTACGAAATGAAATCTATTAAATATCTATCAATTTCGTTTCATATCTTTTTAATTTAGTTTCAAAATGTATATTTTTCAAGTAAGGTCTGTTTGGACACAGAGTGATGTCAGCTGTTTTTCTTTCCAATTTTGAAACCTATATTATTGTGCTATCATTTTTAGCAATCGATGGTTACTGTAAAATACACACGAAATAGAGAAACAGTTCAGCATTCTCCGTTTAAACATTGTTATGTGTGGTATATGCAGCTTTAGGCTAAAACCGGGCATTGTATTTAAATTGTCATCATTTTTATCGAATACCAGTTTATCTGACTGCTTGATGTTGATTGTTGTACGCAACATTTTCCTAATATTTGTAGAAGAAATTCAAAATAAGCATGCCCTAATGGACTGAGTTATTCAGGGTATTCTTTTTGGATTTTGTTATTTTTCTTGTGCATAAAAGTAAAAATAGGGATGAATGGGTCTGATATTGATATGAGATTTTGATGGTCGTGGTTACACGCTGTATGAGACCATGGTATATTGTAAACATTTGTAACACTCATATTGTATGGATTAAAGATAAACAATCGGGACACAATATCAACAACGTAATCATCTTTCAACGTTTTCGCAGTGGTTGTTCCAGTTGCTGTACTTTTTTTCATTTGTTGCTATTGGATTTTATTTTGGTGCAATGAATCAGTATTCTATCATGTTAAAAGTCATTTACTCGCTCAGACCCCTTTTTCATGAATGTATGGGTTTAAGGGAGATTTTCTACTACTACTACCACCAGCACCACCACCGCCACCACCACCACCACTACCACTACTACTACTATCACCACCACCACCACCAACACCACCACCACTACTTCTACTACTACTACTACTACCACCACCACCACCACTAAAACAACAACAACTACTACTACTACTACCACCATCACCACCATCACCACCAACACCACCACCACCACCACCACTACTACTACTACTACTACTACTACTTCCTCTTCTTCTCCTTCTTCTTCTTGACCACAATAGCGTATGATTGGAGATATTCGAACCCAACTTCCCTGAATGCCACTAAGAATGCATTAACCTTTGTTTCTTTTAATTTTCTGATGGTGCGTGCTTTTGTGTGCACGAGATTTGGTTGTTATTTCCAGTAAGTCAAGTGACTGCGTAGGAGGGCCCGCATAAATTTGAGTATTACTTCTAGTACAAGCCACTACTTTTTTTAAACAAACGTTTACTCCTGTATAAAAAAAGGATATACTTTATTTCATGTATTTTTTCTTTAATTTTAATTTCAAACTTTTTCTTCCTTCTCACTTAACTAAGTATAAAAGATTTTTAAATACGTAAATGATGACGATAGCTTCCGTTTGTCAGAGTAAAGAATTACATATAAAAAAGATTTAAACATTAACGTTGAAAGGCACGAATAATGATGATATAAATGATATGAAAAACTAATAATAATGATAATAGTAATGATACTAATAATAATAATAATAATAATAATAATAATAATAATAAAATAATAATAATAATAATAATAATATTGATAATAATAATAATAATAATGATAATAATAATAATATTATTTATAATAATAATAATAATGATAATAATAATGATAATAATAATAATAATAATAATAATATTTATAATAATAATAGTAATAATATTTATAATAATATAATAATAATATTTATAATAATAATATAATAATAATAATAATAATAATAATAATATATAATAATAATAATAATAATAATAGTAATAATAATAATAATAATAATAATAATAAATAATAATAATAATAATATTTATAATAATATAATAATAATAATAATAATAATAATAATAATAATATAATAATAATAATAATAATAATAATAGTAATAATAATAATAATAATAATAATAATGATAATAATAATAATAATAATATTTATAATAATAATAATAATAATAATAATAATAATAATAATAATAATAATCTAACCAAACTCTGAAAACGTTGAAGACTGTCTAGCTTGTCATATTGCATTCTAATTGAACAGCTGTCAAATCTAAGCTGATTCCATTATATACTGACATAAGTTTTTTTTTTCTTTTTCCTAACATCAAATTCATTCGTTTTCATTCAAATTTACATTTGCTTTGAAATATAAGTAAGGCAAGGGAAATTATAAAATCGATTGTTTCCTGTTTTTTTCTGAATGATCCTTTTGAAATCATTCTCATATCTTAATATCGAAAGTAGGATGCATACTCATATACTTCTATACATAGATAATTTATACATAGATATATACAGATATATCCACACACACACCACACACACATATATATATATATATATTTATATATATACATATATATACATATATATATATATATCCATTTATACATACATATATACATATATATACTTACATATATATATATACATATATACATACACACATCTGTATATATATATACATACATTTATATATGTGGTTGCGATTTCAATATATTCAAACGCACAAAATTCATCACACAACAACATTACTTTCACCACAGCATTTCTCTCTCTCTCTCTCTCTCTCTCTCTCTCTCTCTCTGTGTTTTACTCCATTTTCGCTTCTCCTATCTTCTCTGCTTTACATTATAATAAACTATTTGAAAATTTATACATAAATGCTTACACATTTACGATATAATGTTTCCGGTTAACTCTGTTAATAAAACGGGTTTCATGACAACATTGCAATATTTCCTTGTATTTCATATTTGAAATTATTTATCCAACATTACTAGTTACTGCATGTTATACTGTCCATTAGTTGCACTTTTAAACTTCTAACAGTTCCTGTTACTTCTCCATTATCGTTTGCGACGTCTACTCTGATACTTTGGGCACCTGGACTCAAAATCTAATTCTAAGTAGCATTATGCGCTTCTATAGCAGGTAATACTTCACTTTGTAGCAGGAAATACTTTACTTTGCTTCTGCTGTAAATGTGAAGACATGAATAATTACCCCCCAGTTTTTATATGTAAGAAATATCTCCACACAACCTCCGTAATATTTCAGTCATATCGCTTACGTATACTGAAGTAAGAGAACTATAAAAGCGTAAATATCATGCGACATCTATAAATACGTTTAGGAAAACCACTGTATTTTATTATATTGATTAATTCATGTATATATTCATTGACGTGACACCGTTCAAAAACCGTCAAGAAGTGTGTAACATATTGCCGGGCGTGTCATATTTGACAAACGTTCAAAATATTCTAAATGTGAATGTTTTGAGAAACATCAGGATGACTGGAGCAATACTGAACTATCCATAATTTTTCTTATGTAACAAATAACCCTGACAAACCACAACTGTAAATGTTTATGTTGGCTATACATACACACACACACACACACACACACACACACACACACACACACATATATATATATATATATATATATATATATATATATATATATATGTACATATAAAAGTAAATAAATGGCACAACGAAATACCGAGGTATATGCAGCTGATGAAGATAAATCAAATATACGTTGGCAAACGTATTTCGAAGAATCTGGAACCGGTACTACATTATCCGTTTCTAGATTTTTCATTTTTCAGATGTTCTTTCTAGAGGTAAGACAATTCTTTTCATGTTTGTTGCACCCACGCATCTTTACTAGTACATACGCAATGAAGCTATACATTAGCGTCGTATTTATTACGTTCGCTATTTTCTAGAAAATATCAGTACTTCGTTGTGCCCTTTATTTACTTTTATATGTATAATTTTACCCTCACGGGCTATCCTTTACTGGAAAGCAATACTCTCGTATTGCATTACTATTTTCATTATATATATATGTATATATATATATATATATGGATAGAGAGAGTAAGTGAGAAGAAGAGAGATTAGAGACAGGTATTCTTAATATGGAATACACAGTATAGAATACACTCCATAGATCAAGAGATTTGAACTTGAGCAGATAGAGGAGTAAATGTATGGACAAGCAAGGTAGACAAGTCGATATACCAAAAGTATTAAATACATTTAATTCAAAATATATACATATGTTTGCTATTATGCAAAAATGTCGTAAGTCCAAAAGTTGCTTTTTCAGAAAACGGAAAATAGTCTCACCATTCCATTTCTTTTTACATTAGCAACAGTTTCAGCTTAACAATTACTCTTCGATGGAGGCACAAAATTGTAACTCTATGTACGCATGATATTTTCATTCAGAAGTATTTTTGCAAAAATGTTGTATGGTGGGACATACAGCACTTCTGAAAAATTGCAAAACCGTTGTATTACACTTCGACAATATTCATATCTTGGCATCTGAAGCACCTGAAGATAGTTTGACCCAAAGAACCGGCTATTACAAGGTAAATTAAATATTGAAAAAAAAATGCATTTGGCCAAATCTGGACTTAAGACAGTTTGACATAATAGCAACAATATTAATACTTATAAAAATATCCGACTTACAAACAATAGAAATGATATTAGGAATTATCTAGCTAATATCATTTCTATTCTGTGTATGTAGGACTTCTTTTATGTATACATATGCACATATTTTTTGTATTAAATGTATTTAGTATTTTTGGTGTATAGACTTGCCGAACATGCTTGTCATTACATTTGCTCCTATATGCATATTTTTTTAGTCTTTTACTTGTTTCGGTCATTTGACTGCAGCCACACTGAAGCACCGTCTTTAGTCGAACAAAGTACATATTCCAGTGATTCCCAACCGTTTTGTGATAGCGTACCTCTTGGAAGTTTCGTACAGCCACCGCGTACCACCTGGTTAAAAAAAAACTCAATTCGATCAGATAGCAATTTAATCACACGTAGAAAACACAAATTAACTAACAACAAAGAACACAACTCAGTTTAATGCGAGGGCTGATCCTGTCTCCTCTCTACCAGATGGTCAATGCGTGGCATAACCTTGCTTACAGCGCATCAGCAGTCATGGCCGAGCGCAGTAAAATGGTTTCGGCTCCTCCACCTGGTGGCCAGTGAGGCTGAGAACTCCTGATCACACTTCCACGTAGAGGGAAAAATCAGTAGCTGCAGACCAGCACGTCGGGCTAGCGCGGCGTACGAGACGGACATGCTTAACCAGGAGTTTATAGGAGAGCATTCTTTGTGCTTCGTCTTTGCTGTCTCGCCAGCCTGAGTATCTATGAGTTTTTCCTGTTTCCCGGTCTCGAAAGGCATCTCGGCTGGATCAACGGAAAATGGAGTGACGTGTTGTGTAGGCACAACACGTCACGTCCAGGAAATAATGCATCAACTCAGTCTTGAGCAAGGAGAGGTGACGATGTCTTCCGCAAATTCATCATTGACCTCGATGTCAAGAGTTGTCAGGAGTTACGTTCTTCAACCACAGATCCAACTTCCGGACAAACGCTCCCAGCTTCGAGATGAATTCTGTGACAATGCAGTTGGGCCCTTGAAACGACAAGTTTAAGTGGTTCAGGGCTCCAAAAATGTCCGACAAGAAGGTCAACCTTCAGATGAACTCCTCATCCTCCAGATCTTTTGAAAGTCGCGTTCCATCTTCGTGAAGAAATCAAGAGGTTCATACCTCAGTTCAAAGAGATGCCTCGTCGGATCACCCCAGGAGAGCCAGCGAACCTTTACGTAGTAGAGACGACTGATGCGATCGGAGCCGAAATCTTCGTGGAGCAGCTTGAGCAGCAGACGTTTTGAAGAAATTCACAATTCTGATAACATGGTTCAAGCATGATAAAATCTTCGGAGGGAGCACCTGAGCACAAAGGATGAAACTGTGTATTAAACAATGGATAGCGGTGGCGTTTGGTGACACAGCTTTCACATGGGGTTGAAAACCTGACATTCGACCAAGCATAGATGGAGCCTCATCTATCATGCATCGCCAATGCAGTTCGTTCTGCTTGAAGAAACTGTCCAAAACGAGGAAAATATTCTTTCCTTTCATTGTGCTCAACAGTAGCTGTAAAAAATTTATATATATATATATATATACGACGGGCATCTTCCAGGTTCCGTCGACTAAAATTCCACTTACAAGGCTTTGGTCGACACAAGGTTATAGCTGAAGACAGTTGCTCAAGAAGCCACACAGTGGGACTGAATCCAGAACCATCATGTGGTTGGGAAGCAAGCTTCTTGCCACATAGCCACGCCTGATTGATTGAGGAATTGATTGATTGATTGAGGAATTGATTGATTGATTTACATTTATTGTTTGCTGAATTATATATTTTATAAACGAACTATAGTGGGATGATCATCATTTAGTATATATATAATGTATATGATATTGCAAAGTGAAATTGTAAGGTACTGCACGAGTGGAAATATATATGAAAGAAGATTTGAAAATGCAATTTTAAAGGTGTTTATTCACTTGACCCGTTTCACATATTTAGAAAATGATTGTCAAAAGTAAAACATAAACCTTTGTTGTGTTAAGTATTAGTTGTCACAAAATATTACAATACCTATATACATTCTTTGGCAATAATAAGAAATTGTTAAAAACAGTTTACAAGGAAAATATCTTGAGAAAATATTAAACAGAAATATCAAAAATATATTTTAGGATTTCATTAAAAATCATGTTTATTTGTAAATATCTCTCTCTCTATATATATATATATACACACAGAAAGGTAATAGTTCAAAAACAGTCGTATTTGGTGGTATATATATATACACAGAAGGAGATGTATTTAGGAGTTTACAGAGAATTTGAGATGAACTGACTTGTTTTAGCAATTTCGATTTGTGTGAAGTTAAAGGTTTACTATTTTAAGGGACAGTGTGGGAGGTTGGTTTGGGAGGGGATAAGGAAGAGCAATGGGGAATTGAAAGGATTTTTTTGTTTCTCATTCAAGGTTGGTCTTTCATGGCTAGCCTTTCATGGTTAAGTGGTTTTGGGAACTGGTCTTAGAGGTCAGAATGGTGTGAGTGTGTTCACCTGTGTGTGTGTGTATATACATGTGTTTATGTTTTTGAGTGTGGACCGTTTTTGATTAGTACCAGAATTTATTGTGGCGTATGTAAATGTGTCTATGTGTGTTTTATATTTGGTAGGATGGTGTGTGAGTATCTGTGCACCTTTATGTGTGTATATATATTTTTCCTCGAGCGGATCGGATTTTTGATTCGTTAAACTACTGATGACGTTTTGTTTCTTCCGGTGATCTTGTCCTTGAAAAGAACCAATTAATCTTGTTCTATTTTTAATTAGTGTTAAACAAAAATTAAGAAGAATATATATATATATATATATATATATATATATATATATATATACTTATGTTCACACCGCTGAATTTTTGAATTTTCTTTTTTCCTTTTTTTCCTTTCGTTTTATAAGATTTGTAGTGTTTTACAATTTTTAGAAATTGTGAAGCTTGTATATATTGACACATACTTACCTTCTTCTTATTTTTTTTCTCGAGAAATTTTGTAACATTAATATCTACAATTTTGTGTGAACATTTTATCTTTCTTTTCTGCCTGACCACTCGAATATGTAAACATGAATTTTTTTGCAACAGCAATACAATTCTTCTTCTTCTTCTTCTCTTTCATCATCATCTTCATGATCATCATCATCATCACAATCATCATCATCATCATCATCATCATCATCATCATCATCATCATCATCATCATCTTCTTCTTCTTCTTCATCTTTTTTCTCCTTCTTTTTCTTCTTTTTCTTTTTCTTGTTATTATTCTTATTCTTATTATTATCATTATCATTATTATTGATAATTATAATAATAATAATAATAACAATAATAACAATGATAATAATAATAAGAAGAAGAAAAAGAAGAACAATAATAATAATAATAATAATAATAATAACAACAACAACAACAACAACAATAATAATAATATTAATAATAACAACAACAACAATAATAATAATAATATAGAACTGTGTCAGTGAAAAGAATATAAACTACAAAAGTGCACTGGACCTCTGTAGAATGTGTGGGAAGGGGGTCGAAAGCGTGACTCACATTGTTAGTGCTTGTCAAAGTCTTGTGCAGAAAGAGTACAAGCGAAGGCACGAGAAAGTAGCCCCAAACCTCCGCTGGCTCCTATGCCGTAAGTATGGATATGCGGTTACGAATGCTTAGTACCAACTTACACCGGGAAAGGTAATGGACGAAAAGGAGACGGCAAAAATCAATTGTTTGTTCTAATGGATCAGAAAAATGTTTATTTGATGCTAAATAGAAAGGTTAACAGCAGTGAGAAACCGGACGTTGAAGAAAGCAGAAGCTTTTGGAGTAACATCTGGGATAATGGAATAAAGAATAATGAAGTTGGCGTGTGGTCGAATAAATTAAGATCAGAGCAATATGATGTGAAACAACAATATAAGACTAACAACTGAAATGGTGACTTAGCAGACAACAAGTATCTCAAACTGGAAATGCTCAGGCCGAGATGGAGTATAAAGGTATTGTGGGAAACATTTTCTAGCTATACTCAAAAGAATAGCAGTGAAAAATTAATAAAATGATCAACTGCGGGGTGAAAATACCCAAGTAGATGACCACTGGTAAAATAGTTTTTTGCGAAAAGGATTCCTGTAGAGGTAATGCAGTGAATAGTTACCGGCCTATCTCCTGCCTGCTCCTGATGTGGAAGTTGATGACAGGAACAATATCTACATGCGTTCAAAACTTCCTGGAAATATTAACAAATTGCCAGTGGAACAAACGAACGAGAAGTGGAGAAAAATAAAATCGCCTGTTATATATGGATGACTTAAAGATCTTCGGGAAGACCGAACGGGAAATAAATGGCCTGGTTTCAACAGTGCAGATATTCAGTAAGGATATATTGCGATGGACTTTGGTATTGAAAAGCGTGGTATCCTTATCAAATAACAGAAACGGCAAAGAATTGTCTGATGGTGTATAACACCCGATGACGAGAAAAACAAGGATGTTGAGACTGATAGATTTAAGTATCTGTGTATTTTGGAGTATGACATAATTAAAAGAGATGAAGTAAAGCTTTAGGTGAGAATATCTGAGAACGAAATTTACTATGGAAGTAGATTCGATGGAAAAAAACAAGGGTAGGGCAGTGAATACATGGGAGGTCTTCTTAATGTGATAAGTGAGAGGTGTTGCTACGTAGACGAAAAAGGAACATGAAGAGAGGATAGAAAAACCAGGAAAGCAAACATTTTAATGACTCAGCCATGTCTACGTTCAAAGAAATTGAAGATACCCTTAAACATCTTATATGACAGATACACAACTTCTACCGCTTTTAGGCGTACAATTTATATGAAGAAAGTTGCTTCATCGACTAATTTGATAGAGAAACAGGGCTCCGATATTACGAAACAGAGGCTCTTTGGTGAGGTAAGGGCAATGAGGAAGAAGGGATGACTAACCGAAATAGAGCTTGGTGAAATTAAGAACAGGTTGAAGATCGAAAACACAGGGATAGATGACGAAGTAGCCACAGAGAAAGTTGGTGATGATGTACTCGGGAGAATTAAAATGACTTAAGCCCTGAGAGTATAGAAGGACTGAATGATAATGACAGAAAAATGATCGTCGACGTCACTAGTATGATTGCGAAAATCCTGGACATGGAAGTAAATGAATTCAAGAAAGTAGACAGAAATCATCTCAGGGTTGGACTCAGAAGGAGAATAAAATACAGAAAGAAATGAATAATTAAATTTTCTTAGTCAAATAAGAAGAAAATATTTAGAGTCTGGTGTGGCTAAACTTGAGAACCCTAAGGTTAGACCTAAATTCAAATTATCTTTGGAGAAAAACGCTCGGAAGTTTTATGCACTTTTTGAAAACAGTGTCTATAGGCGCAGGAGTGAATGTGTGGTAAGATACTTGCTTCCCAATCACAAGGCTCCAGGTTAAGACACACTGCGTGCAACCTTAGGCAAGTGTCTTGTATTATAGCCTCCGGCCGGGCAAAACATTGTGAGTGGATTTGGTAGATGGAAACTGAAACAAGTTCAACGTATGTGTGTTTGTGTATGTGCGTATTTGTGTGTCTGTATTTGTTCCCCCACCATCAGTTCACAACCGATGTTAGCGTGTTTACTTCCACGCACATTAGCGGTTCGGTAAAACAGACCGCTATAATGAGTACAGGCTTACAAAGAATAAGTCCTGGGGACGATTTGTTCGACAAAAGGCGATGCTGCAGCAAGGCCACAATCAAATGACTGAAAGAAATAAAAGCAGTAAAAGAAAAGAAATACACCGAAAGCAAAAAGCAAAAATGTACGCGTTTATATACTTGCACGCTATGTATTTGTCTCAAGTTTCCTTACTTAAGTATCTGTTTTCTCTCATACTGTTGTTTGCCATTGAAATTATATCTCTTTCAACTCTCTCCCTTTTCTTCCCATACATAATATACTAACCGTATTAAACTTTCTTTTCTGACATCTCACATATACTTTGTGTCAACTCACTATATCAATCCTTCTATCTATGTATTTGCCCGTTCATACATATATATATATATATATATATATATATATATATATATATATATATATACATATATATATATATATATATATATATATATATATATGTGTGTGTGTGTGTGTGCATGCAGAAATATGTGTATGTATGTAAGTTCGTATTTTTTGCATGTGTATGTATATATTTATGAAGGTATGAATACACTGCTAGATAGATAAATAGATAGATATTAATACATGTACGTATACATATATATATATATATATATATATATATATATATATGTACTTATATATACACTTATATATACACACACATATACAATGTATGAAGTGCAATAAAATCGTTTTAGAGTGAGTCACAAACTTAACATTCTTATGATACAAAGTCATGCACGCACAGTATATCAGAGAGTATATGACAAAATGTGCAATGTGCCATGGCATGAAAGTGACGATAGTGAGTGAAATTGTGGTAGATATCAAGTTTCAGAATGAAGCAAAAATCGTTTGATGCTCAATAAACATTTCTTTGTGTAATATAAATTTTAAGTACGGCCACAATTTTTGAAACATATTTACAGAAACATAAAACAGAGCAATGCTGGACGTGTTCAGATAAGCGAATGCTGTCAGCGATTTCTGCTTTAGCTAACGTCCGCAATTTCATAACGCTTCAGTAGCTGACACAAATATAATCGATAAAGCTTTATTAGTGGATCTAATGAAGCGATTCTCTTAATATCATGAATCAGAACACCTTACGCGTATTGTCGAGTAATTCAGGAAGTGACTGACCTGAAACTATATGGAAAAGAATAGTTTTCTTCTGTTTATGTATACACACACACACAAACACACACACATATATATATATATATATATATATATATATATATATATATATATTATTTATTCTACTGCGATTTGTTACTTTTACAGGCAATTATTAAAACATCGTTAAAATTTTTTCAAAAACGCAAATATATTTATGCAAGTAGATAAAAGAAGAAAACAGAGGGGGGAATAATAATAATAATAATAATAATAATATAATAATAATAATAATAATGATAATGATAATGATAATAATAATAATAATAATAATAATAATAATGATGATGATGATGATGATGATGATGACGATGATGATGATTATAATTATAATTATTGTTGTTGTTATTATTATTATTATTAATATTATTATTATTAGTAGTAATAGTATTTTTATTGAGGCGGTGAGCTGGCAGAATCGTTAACACGACAGGCAAAATACTAAGTGGTATTTCGTCCGTCTTTACGTTCTGATTTCAAATTCAACCGGGGTCGATTCTGGTTTTCATCCCTCCGGGGTCGATAGATTAACTACTAGTAAAACACTGGGGTGGATGTAATTGACTAGTCCCCTTCCCCACAATTCCAGGACTTGTGTCTATAGTTGAATGGATTATTACTATCATTATTATTATCATTAGTAGTAGTAGTAGTAGTAGAAGAAGAAGAAAAAGAACAAGAAGGAGAAGAAAAATACCACCACCAATAATAACAAAAAAGAAAATAAACCAACAAGGAAATAATACGCAGTCATAAAAACAACAACATCAAGACGAACAATGTCAACAAGAATTTAGCTTTTTACCACCACAACTACACGAATGTAAAGAAGAAAAAAATTCAAGGGTTATTTTTAACGTAATCAGCACCTTTAGATTCTTATAGAAAACTTGTACTAATTTAATCATTCTCTTGGTAATTCTGAAAATCATATTTTCGGAAAACAAATTCAAGGACATTTATGTGTATGTACGAGGGGTATGTGTGTGAGGGAGATGGAGCGTGAGTATATGTTTGTGTGTGAGGGAGATGGAGCGTGAGTATATGTTTGTGTGTGTGTGTGTGTGTGTGTGCATAAAAAATACGTATTCGGCTATATATGGCGTCATTTTGGTAACACTGATTGTTACAAATTTAATATTTATTGATTTTAGAGTCTTTATATTGACAGAAATGGTAACCACTTTAGAAATTACTCTCTTTTCAAAATCAAAACATTTTATTTTTATTTTCAGAAAATATATTTACAAAACGTGTATTTCTCTTTCGAATATTACGCGCCTTCTCATTGTAGGATGTAAAAATCAAATGAAAAATCTATTCACGATCAATGAAACATCTTTGCTAAATAATCATGTACATTAAAATAGCCAATAAGCGTTCGGCCCAAGGATTTCCGTTGAACCATTAAAATAAATAATAATAGCAACCTCTCTAAACGATATAAATCGATGCTATATTGATCATGATTAAGAAGAATATTTAATCATTTCATTTGCTGTAATAGCAATTATGTTGTAAAAAGTTAACGATATCCTTATCAACATGAGTAGCAATAATTCTATAGGTATTGTGTCTTCAGACCAAAACCAAGTTCGATCTATTTTTCAATGCAGAAAAGATTAAGTATAGATGAGGATGAACACCACACGCTTAGTTGCTCCTATAATAACACAAAAATCAAGAGGATACGTGACATAGGGAAGTGGGATTATAAAAAAAGGGGCTTGAATATTTGTACAAAAGGTTTTTTCTCCAGGACGCAAGACAACTTATAGCGAGCTGCCAGACAAAAAAAAAGACAAAAACAACGACTATCGAAGATACGCTTTCTTGGATATTGCTTTGCTCAGAACCTAAGATCATCTCAACTATTGTATTTTGGTGTCATTTGCACCATAATAGCGGAAGTTGATAAATTAACTTCATGGATCTTACTGGTAGAGAAACAAAACATGAAATTAACGATCTATGGAAGCTAGCGTAGGACGCATGTTTCAAGTGCAACGTGGTGAAAACGCATTTCGGTTGTGACTATTTGCTGAAGAAGAAATATATAACTATGTTAATTTCCACTGAAATAAACAGAATATTTATCCTGGTTTTATATGTGTTTTTAGTTATTTATGTGCCCATTTCAAGCCTAGCCAGGCTCATTGGCCCGGTTTCCCGGTTTCTATGGCGTATGTGTTCCCTCAGTTGGATAGGACGCCAGTCCATCGCAGCGTTATTCAAGAAACAGGAAGAAAGAGTGAGAGTAAGTTGTGGCGAAAGAGTACAACAGAGGTCTCCCCCCCCACCGCCGGTGCCTCGTGGAGCTTTAGGTGTTTTCGCTCAATAAACACACTCAACGCCCGGTCTGGGAATTGAAACCGCGATCCTCCGACAGCGAGTTCACTGCCCTGACCACTGAGCCATTGCGCCTCCACTTTGTATGTGTTAATCTATTAAAAATGTCCCTGTTCTTTATGTAGAGAGAATAAGTGAAGACAGAGACAAGTTAAAAATAAATTTTCGATATGCTATCAACAGTACTTTAGTACTTGTTGTGGAATAAGTTCTCGTACCAGTATTGTGATCGAAGATCATCTACAGGATAAATTCATCCATCCATTCCACAAGTTTCAAAGATCCTGAAAAATGATATGCACGCTGTTGTCATTGAATAGTTTTAAAATATATTTGCACGAAATTTGACACTTCGCCTATTGTCTACTATAGAAATAGTATAAATAACTGGAGTATAAATAAGGTACAACGTAGTATGTAGTTGTGTGGAGCGTCTATAAATATAGAGATACCAATAACTTTCGGGTAACAAAGACTGACAGTTTCTTTTCCATAGTTGCATTCCATAGAGGAAGCGGTGGGTTGACAATCAATATTCTAGTGGTGCAGGGTAGAAGGTCCAGTTTATTTGAGTTCGGCAGTTGAGTACACCTGAGTGTACACCCCAGAAAAGAGAATTCAAAATGCTGCTGCTGCGATTCACAAAGTATCACTATCTCCGAGAAAAGCCTGAACAGAAACAAGCAAAATACACGCTTGACACAACCTCTCCAGCATAGGACTAGCCATAGAATACCAGTAGTAGTACTGCCCTATGGTCTTGTGATTATGAATAAGAAAATTGAAACCCCCTGAACAGAGTCATCAATACCTAAACAGTGTATGAACTTCAGTATAGCCTTACAAGAGAACCGGAGCACAATTAACCTAATACTGATCGATCGGCTTTTAGTAAGAAATTGAAAACTATCATCAGAGACCAAAATAGTTATTTCATAAAGGCACAATTAGCTGTTTAATTTCAGATATGCTATCAAGCTAGAGATGATATAGATTAATTTGCAAATCTTCTAACCTCTAAGATAATAAGGTGCAATTTCAGGGCGTGCAATTAGCAGAACATAGGGTGAACGGAAAATTTTAATGGTCGTGGATCGCCTACTTGCTGATTAGGTCTAGGTTTGTAAAACCTTTCTGGGATAGATCTTGCTCAATCTATTTGTATTTGTTATGTTTATGATTATCTATCTGTTTTATCCTTTATACACACAGATCGCACACAATTTGTAAAATTCTAGTAATATATGCTTATGCTTACATTCAACGGCTTTTACTGCCATGGATGCAACATTATTATATGAGTTTCCACGGCATCACCATATGCGAATCTTTCTTGCTGAAGTGCGTAAATCATTTTCTTTTAATATAGAAATACCGCATCGAGGAAGGCGCAGTTCTTACTTGTTTTGTATTGTTTCGAAAAATCATTTATTGCTTCTAGTGATATTTTTGTATGTTGTCTTCTCTGAGATTCGTACAATTTTTGTATGGAGAAGATGCCGCGTAGAATATGTGCTATTTTATGCTATACTAATGGCAGCAACTGCGTAGAATATAAGTTGCATTTGCATTTAGTATTATGATGTCGAGTATAAAAAATGTAAGCGTATGTGTTGTGTTATTTAAAAATTTGTTGAGTATGTAGATTGTGTTGCGTTATATTGTTTTGTAGTGATCCGTAAGCTAAGTATAGTGCAAATTATGTTATATTAGTTGTGTGCAGATGTTTGAACTATACAATAAAATTAAAAATTATTTTGCGTAGGAAATGGAATGCGCATAACAAAGATATCCTTCGTAATACGTGTAATGTTCTGAATCCTGGTAAGGGTTGGCATCCCTTCGTTTATAATTATAACACCTATTACTTTAGTTATACCTGATGTTGTTTTAATTTCCCTGCAAAACGTCCTCCATTATTTTGGTAGTTTCTCCAGCTCGTTTCTGTCAACTATTTTCTCAAAAGATAAGAGGAGTTCTATCACAGCAAGAGGATTTCCCAATTAGTCTTTAAATATTACGCTGGATAGTTTGCTTTGATTTTCCTCTCTCTTTGAACAGGATCTTCTCAAATAAGTTTGGCTTAGTATCTTTCATGCACCATGTGTATCACAGTTTTATACCGTTCGCATCTAAGTGTTGGACGGAACCACCGACACGAGTCATCTATGATAATGCATTCACCCACATAATTTTACTTATTACAAAGGTTGCACTCGCTCTTTTTCTTCACTAATTTCTATTGTCTGTTAGGTTAGATATAAGCCTAATTCACCTAGATTCAAAGTTCCTGTTCTATGTTAAGTACACCGATTTAGGGAATGTTTTTGTATTATTTCTGTGATGTCCTATGAGCTATTATTCCTAGCTGGTTTTATTCCTATTTTTCGATGTATTTTAGAATTCGAACTTTAAAACTTTTTCCCTTTGACTATCTAATTTTTTTCTCCAGTGTAGTTAACTTCCAACTTGTACAATATATTTTTCGCGATTTCATAAAAGGTGATTACTCTCCTGTTGTGCACTTCTTATTACTTTACTTGTACAATTGTCATTATTATTTGCATTTCAATACGTCCACTTTCTGTCCGAGGTAGATGTATTTTGTTCCAGCGTTAAGATGTTTGCAATACCCTCAGTTATTTTCTTTTTATCTGAACACTTCACTTAAATAAATTTCCCGTTTTGCATATTGAAGCTGTAATTTATAATAAGGAACACAAATGTATTTATGCCTGTTGTCATAATCTCTTTATATATTTATATCACAGTTTGACTCCACTTTAGTACTCATTTTTAATTCTTGCTTCATTTCTGGGTAGTACATTACCTGTTTCCTATTGTGTTAAGTGGCTTTCATCTAATTAACTCATTTCAATGTCGGTAGAAATTGAATACATTTACTTTTACATCTGCATATTTCTATCGCAGATTTAGGACATTTGCCTAATCCAATACGTAATTTTGTTTGTTGGGCGAGATTATGAGCGATTACTATTAGGTCTTGCAACTAGAGGTGCTTTAACCTTTCTGCCACATCTGTACCTATAGCTAATTTCATTCAGTATATTTATCAATGCAGTCAGAGCTATGCAAAAGATTAAGGACATAACATGTCACCCTGGAAGATATTTATTCTTGTGGATATAATGACGTTTTTAAGTATCCCTTCCTGTTGTGATATTGTGGTTTTTTTCCTTTTGTTTGATATATTTTGTTGGTAATGAGGCAATTTACTGTTAAGGAGTGCCTCCATTGTGAAAAAGCGTAAAAATTCTTTCAAATGCTTTAGGGTATTCACTGTGCTATTTTTATTTCTTTTTTTGATCTAAAAAAAATACATAGTTTACTCTCTTAAAGAAAACAAAATATAAGGCTGATAGTGGAAAGTATTCACAGCTAACAAATCTGGTTTTTTTTTTTGTTTGTTCAGGAAGCCTCAATGAGAAATATTTACGTTAATATCGCTGTTTTCTGAAACGTACCGATGTTTATTCTTGTTTGTAACCTGCCAAAGTCTTTAGAAGCGTTCTAAATCATTAGAATCGTACGATGACAAATTCCGTAAATGATTTATCTAGCTAATTCGGTCCAACTTCACAGATGTTCGGCCTACTACAAGAAAAGATTATAGTGATTTGGCATTGCGAATCGATTATTATTGCACATTTGCAATTTTCTTCCTGTAAAATATTGTCCATCACAGAATTGCTAAATGATTGTCTAAGGACACACTAAGTAGTCATCTGTCAAAAAGCAGGAGTCGAAGTTGATTTTCCTGGGTTGGGAATATACATTCAACTGGATTCTGAGGTAAATTTTCTATCAACTTCCACAGCAACGCATACCGAATAGAAATAATTATTGATAAAATTATAATTAGAATCAGTACATTCATGAGAATATTAGAAACTCATCAAAGTGACTTAATTAAACACTTGGTAAAATAGGTGTAGCCTTTCAAACTTGCGGATTAAACAAAATCCCTAATCTACGAAATTCAGTGTAATTCCTTGCCACTATACCCTGAATATGAAGTCAGGTGACCATATGAGAATTCATGGTGATCAAAGATTTACCACTTTTTCTACGAAGTAATTCTATTGTTTTATCCTAACAGAAAGGAATATGAACTTAGAGCTGCTAGGGCTAAAGTTAAGATTAAAATTATTATTGATGCGATTATAAAATCCAAAAATTTTACGAAAGCTCTGGTTCAAAACAGTGGGTTTAGGCAACCGGTTGGAGAAAATCTACAAGTTGCCAATCAAAGTAGTTTTAACCGCTTTTTTAAGACCTCCGCAAAGAATTTGTATATACCGATTGAAATAAAAACGATCGAAACCATCTAAGTGTGATTACACATAAAACCATAATACGTTATTGGTTAAAATAAAGGCGGGATTCATGCCAGTAATATAGGTGCGCCCGGCAAAGCGTGAAGTTTAAGGTGCATGCTGATTGGTCAAAACGCATACGAAAAATTCAGCTAAATTATATAAAATGGAAGACGTCAGACACTTTACTACAGTTGTCAGACATTCAGCTCAACTGTCAGTGAATACATTTTGAAATCTGATGGTTACTACGAACGTCTGAGAGTGCTAATTGAACTTTATGAACATTAAGAAATATATCTTTTTAGCGTTTAACACGTTTCAGCATTATAAAAACATATTTTGATACAATAATAAAAAAAACAGGAAAACCAGACCATGTAACTTTATTCAACTTATGTGTGTGTGTGTGTGTGTGTGTGTGTGTGTGTGTGTGTGTGTGTGTGTGTGTATGTGTGTGAATGTATGTATGTGCGTGTATCAATTGCTCTAAGAAGTAAATAATTTATCACATTGGAACGGGCTGGAAATGGGGGAAGCGAATGAAAAAGATTTTTTAGACAGGGCTTAACCATTAATTGATTTCTAGTTTAAGGGTGTGACTTCCGTTATTGTCATCATTATGATACTTGGAAAAGGATGCGTGGCGTTTGATTATATAATAATGATACAAATAATACATTAATATATGCTTATATACATGCATATATGTACATACCTACATGTATATGTATATATACATGCATATATGGGTACAGGACATAAAAACAAAAAAACATAGAAACGAACTTTATTTCGGACAACGAAAAAAACAAACAGAAAAACGAGACATACAACATAAAGAATATTCCCCTTCTTCAGTTGTCCCTGTCTCAACTACTCCACGTTTCGAAGATATATATATTATATATATACATGTGTATATATATATATATAATATATATATATATATATATATTATATATATATATATATATATATGTATGTATGTATGTATGTATATATATAATGGTCTTAAGCCTATAAATTAACTTCTGTGTAGTGAAGAGTTATGAAAATGAAAAAAAACATTAAGTTCTCTTATTTATGCAGGTTACGATATTTGTATTAGTTCAGTTCTCAAGTTTCAATTTCCTAATAAAAACAAATCTATATTTCTTTTCCAAATCCAAAGAAATTACATTTCTGCAAAATCTATAATTTTAAATAAACAAGTTGGTCTCTTTGAAAAGTTTACAATACGTTTATCAGAGATACACTTTTCAAGTTCCCCTTTTATCTCATAGAGAAAATATTAAATGATATCCTAATCTAGAAAAAAAAAAGCAGACAAAATTAAACAGGATATCTTCCTAATACTATAACGAAAATAATCATCTGCAATCAAGTTTTGGGTTTTGTTATATTATCATTCCACGAAACGCTATATATACGTCTTCCGTGACTTTGGGAAGATATACAAATTATCCAGCGTTTGCGTGATGTGTGTATATAGCTAACCAAATAATGATACTGATATAGCTGTGTGTTTAACCGGGTCAGTCAATGTCAAAAGGATTTAATTTGATTACTTTTCAGTTTTTAAAATTCAGTAAGATTGATGTCTTCGTCATTTTGAAGTGAAACAGAAATCACGATGCTATATCCATCAGAAAATTTTAATGAAAAATCTAAGAACTGTTTTTATGAATTAGTTGCTTAGTTACATTTTTGCTTATTTTATGTATATATATATATATATATATTTGTAAAATGAAAACTAAAATAACGAACATCAGTGTTAATAAACACTGAGTAGATCAATGTGTTTATCTATATTCACATGCACATTATGTAAAAATATCAATAAACATGTGTTTATATATAAATATATGCAGGTGTGATCCCGACAATATGCTTATGTATTTCCTTGAGGGTGTATCAGAGACCGTATGCGAGTGCGTGTCTGTGAGTGCTTGTGTATGTGTACTTTAAATGTAAACATCTTTGTAAGGGGCGTGATTAATGCCAAGTTTATGAGCTCGGAAATATCTATATCAAATTCTAAGTAGATACGTGTTAGGTAGTTCCAGTTTAATACAAATATCACCAAAAGCCAAAGGCGAGTTACTCTGCACATAATTGAATAGTCTCCAATGACAAGATATGATTTACAGACAGCTCACATCTTTGCAAAATCATGTTTCAATTTTTCTGTATCCTATTTTTTAAAAATTTAATCACTTTAAACTATAGAGGAAATATTTCTCTCAAACTCTACTATAAAACTCCAGTGACAATGAAGTATAGACATATACACATGCATGCATACACATACACATATGATTATATATGTGTGAATGTGTGTTTTAGTGTGTGTGTGTGTGTGTATGTATTAAAAGCGATAGATAATGAGCGAGCGAAAGATATATATATATATATATATGTTTGCAGACACAAGCCATGAGAAATAAGAGAGTTCACAAATAGGTAGAGGCACTTAATCTGTATCCCCATATAACTATAGGTATTTATGTGTTTCATTAATCTATTAATTTTCATATGATTATTGATTAATTGTTGCGAATATTATTTGTATTCTGTTCGGAAATTGAAATTTACGATAGTGGCTTTCTACATCTTTCTTTAATTTCTGAGTCTCTTTGTACATGTGCATGAATGCGAATACGTAAATATGAGCATTTAGAAACGGTAATGTTGAAATTAGTAATCTGCTGCACCAAACAAACTACAAAGTACACATATGAAACATATTCGTTAAAAAAAATGAAATCAGAAAATCTTTATGTATTCTACAAAATGTCACTGCAACAAAAGCTATCCTCATACTTAAAAACATTCAATAATTCATATATATATATATATATATATATGTATATATATATGTGTGTCTGTGTGTGTGTGTGTGTGTGTGTATGTATGCATGTATGCATGCATGTATATATGTATGTGTGTGTGTGTGTATACACAGTACCGTGCAAATGGTTTCGGTCACCTCACATAAAATAATCAAGATACTGTGTTTTAAATCAGAAAAATGTCCATAATGAATATGTATTATATAATGTTCATTCAACAAATTACTGTACTTTATTAAAATTTCGTGTGGCTTCCCTTACCTTGAATAATTGCTTCAATGCACCTGTGGGAAGATGCGTACAAATCCTTCACAGGTATGAGATGTCATCCTCTTAGGCTGAGCTCCTACAAATCTTCAAGATTGCGTGGATTCTTCTGAAGAACGCTTCTCTATAGTTCTACACACATTTACTCGATGATATTTTAGTCAGAGCTTTGAGCTGGCCAATAATGCAATACTGTAACACCTTTATCAGCCAGTCTCTGTAATGGTGAACGCGATCTGTAGCACGGAGCTCCGTCATGCTGAAACATCTCACCTTTACCCATGTTTGGTATCAAATTGTCCTTCAGCAACTGGTTGTATTTGGCACTATCGAAGTTACCGTCAATTTTAACCAACTTTCTTGAACCATCACTTTTTATGTATCCCCAAAGCATAAGTCTCTTACCCTAACGTGGATCGTTTCGCTTTCCTGGAAGCCTCCTGAAAAATTCTCGATTATTAGGCTTTGCGTAAAGTACCAAACATATTTTAAAATACTGGGTTGTTTTCATCTCGAGATGCTATTTTCATCTCATACAAAATATATACAGTACTTATTAAGTTTTTTATATACATATATATATATATAATATATATATATATATATATATATATATTATATATATATATATATATATATACTTATATATACATACATATATATATATATATATATATAATATATATATATATATATATATATCCTTGTTTCTCTCCTTGTTTTCTATGTCCCTATCTGTAGAAGAGCGTAGGCTCGAAACGTAAAATACTTTTTCTATTCCTGAGCGTTTTACTAATGCATTTGTTTGTTTTGAACACCAGATGTCTTCATCTATTGTTGTTTTTTTCGTAAACTCCCCCTATATACATATATATATATATATATAGATAGATAGATAGATAGATAGATAGATAGAGAGAGAGAGAGAGAGAGACAAAGAGACACAGTGAGAGACAATGTGCACAAACGCACGCTCACACGCGCACACACTCACATATGCTGGATTAACAACTAAGCAGAAGCGTCCTCAATGCAGGTGGTAAAATGATTAATTTAGAAAAAGCTGATGTTCCACTCTACTTCTATACTTCTCATATGTCCTCGCTACATAGCAAACTTGAGACGGCATTACGTCAGTATTCGAAATCACAACAGGTTTCTAAATGGAATTAAAAACATAATGATTATTACAAAAGAATAATTTTTTTGAAAAAGTGACGCCTCGTATATAAATATATGAATACTTAAAACTTCAAAAGATAGGCAGAATGTTGGCGTTACTGCTAAACATATTAATTTGACGTTATTTATTTCTCTATATACAGGTGTATATTTTCGCCTTAACGTCTAAAAGAGTCATAGTTTATAACCCGATATGCTTATAGTTTGAATTATATATCTATAAGCCAGTGTTAATAACGCTAGCTTTCTTCATAGAAGTTTACAATACAACATGCCTATATATTTTGCTACAGAAATATAAAAGAGTTTTTGGAGTGCATAATTTTTTATTCGTGTGTATTTTACCGACCGAATGTGCCTCTGTGTGTGTGTGTGTGTGTGTGTGTGGATTACTTTAGGTTGCTTCTATGTGTGTGTTAGAAATTTTATGTGAGTGCTAGGTAATATCTTGAAATTTCTGAAGTCGATCGTAGTGACTTTCTGTTCGTGGACACCAATTTATACAGGAAGCTCTATCAGAGCGATTCTGGGTTAATGTAGCTTCAAAATTATACACTTGCAACTATTACGATTCAGTTAGCGTCAGTTAAATCATTTAGATTACCAGGTTCATTTCTTTATAATTAGGTTTATCATAGCTACATTGATTAGATCAACTTTGATTTACAACTAACGACTCGTCATCCAGATTTCGAGTTAAGGCTAATTGGCGTTGAATACGTTGAAAACTGACAGATGGATAATATGTATAGGTACGTACGTGCGTGTGTCTGTGTGCGCGCATGAATATACATATATGTGTATGTCTGTGCATGTATGAACGTATGTATAGTTATGTATCTGTCTATGGATAATCTTCATATATGTGCACACACATATGTGTGTGCCTGTATGTATATATATATATATATATATATATATATATATATATATATATATATATATATATGTATATATATATATATGCATATATATATATATATGTATATACATATATATATATGCATGTATATATATTTACACACACACACACACATATATATATATATATATATATATATATATATGTATATATATATATGCATATATATATATATATATATATATGCATATATATATATATTATATATATATATATATATATATATATATATATACCTTAAGCATGCATAAATGCAAATCTCTCATTATACAACATACGTAGCGTTACACAGTCATAAGTATTCCAATTAATATCCTTTTATTCTACTCCGCCATTGACCCTTGTTGAATATCTTGTCAAAGATGTTGCGCCTTACCCAATGAATATAGCTGTTGCTAGTTAAATCTGCCCAGATGTAATTAAGTATCATGAAGGCTGGAAGGCTCAGGTAGGATTCGTCAATTAATCAGTATTTTGATAGATTTCATTGCTCAATTTCGTATATGATCATGAAAAATCTTAATGTGATCTTTTTATAAGCGCATGTTTAGGAATGGCAGTGATCACCTCAGTCGTTCGATTTTCAATGTAGACTGAAATTAGCATTTTCAATTAATTGCTATTGTGGCACACTGTGTCAGACGTTAAAACCCATTACATTCTGACGTAAGTCACGAATAATTAGATTCACATAACTTAGAGAGTTTCGTGACGGGACTATTATTTACGCAATGTCATAGCTGTGTTATTAAGAAATTTGCATTACACCAAGATGATATAGAGATCAGTCCCATTATGGGGCTCCTTGGGCAAGTGACCTTTACTCTACCTTATGGAATAACCAAAGTTTTGTCAATGAAATTATTTAGTCCACAGAATATGGTGGAAGTTCGTCGTCGAAATCAACCATACCCTTGTGTAAGTAGATTTTGTATATTACTCAGTTTACGATCAAAACTTGGATTTTGAGTGATTTCAAAGGAATTCAATCTATTTCAAGCTTTCAAAGCAGGATGATAATCTCCTGTCAACCAGTTATCCAGGCTGTAAAAAGTATCAAATGAGCTCCTATTCATTATTGGATCAAGAAATTAATGCTTGTGCATGCATGAAACTGTGTGTGGATGTGTGTGCAAGTGTGGCGATGTGTGACATAATAGTTACAAAGCTTGGTTCACAGATATAACATTCGAACGATGCGGTGAGTGTCATTTGCATAGTACTTTACTCCAATAGTTTCTTTAATAGGATGTTGTTGCCAACCTTGCCAAATGCTTTGCTGAGGTAAATGACGTCGGTGATGGATCTCTGTTCCAGAGCCTTTAGGATGTCATCGTAGCTGTGTTAGGTGATCTTTGCCATTACTGAAACAATATTAGTTGGAAATAAGTAAACTGTTACATTCTAGGATGTGAGTTACTAGAGATCCCAGTCGATTGCCATTTTTGCAAACTGACAATCGACTGGGATAGGAAATTTTCAGGAATATGTCCAGCATCTAATGATTTCTCCGTTGCGGGCATCTCTCCTGATAAACTCTAGCAGAGAACTTGTTGGGGCCTTCAGCTGAGTTGTTTACAATCTAATCAATAGCTGCTGCAATATTCGAGGCGCCAAATCATATATCGGATAGGATGTGCTGGAAGTTGCTTCAACGAAACCGTAAGGATTAACTATGTTAGGATAGCTGAACGTGGAACAATATTGTTTCTACAGAACCTCAACCAGTCTTCTGCACCGTTATTCAGAGTGTCATCTCAATGGCTCTCTTTTATTCTGTTGTTCTTTGACTACCAATGATAATCTTCATGCAGTTTTGAAAATTATGTTTCTTTGATTCCAGTAAAGCTATATCTGTCAAGTACAGGCGTTGCCGCTGGCAATATTTTAGTCGACTGATTTTTCGATTAATCTTTTTTTCTTTTTCTTGTAAGTGATCTCCTGTTACGTGAGAGCCTGCGTTTAGCTTTGCTCACGGGCCGTAGTTGAACGTGGTGTGAACGTATATTTGTGAAAATGTCTACAAATAGCTGTCAAGATGCATTGATACTGCTTGTGGTGAGAATGAGTGAAAAATCAATAAACGAGTGAAAGATCGTGGGCGACTGCGTTCCAGTTAGCAATGCCTAGATCCATGTGTTCAAAAATGTTTGCTAGAGCGAGATCGTACTGATTAACTTTTTGTTTCTGGCACTTCCAAACTACAGAGTTTGATACCGTGGTCCCAAAAGAAATTTGTGTTTGTACTATAAGGAACAGTGTGAGAGTGGTTACTAAACACTCAATCCAATGTGTTTTTATTGAATATCGTTGGGACGAGCACGAACCTGGATAGGAATATTTCGTTCTTGAATTCGTAATGTGATTCCGCTGCTACTTTCTTGCTGGTTGAAATGCACTCACTTGTCTTCAAAGTATGAGTAGACAAGTTAACACAGGAAATTAAGTCAACGATTTTTGAGGAAAATTATCACATTAACACTCTCAAATGAAAGACTTAATATTCATGAGGCATTCTTTAACAGACAGTGGTGGCGCTAAATGTGGTCTGTTGAGCCATATTTTAGCTAGACCTTTAATTTCGTTATATACAGACACTGATTCACAAGAACCATTGGATAATGAAACATTTGTACATGCGGTAAATGAATATTGTAAGAAAATAACATAACAAATACCTTTCTTCTGCAGCTGCAGTCTGTGTGAATGGTGGCGTAATTATTCGCCTTTTATTTAACTTCCAAGTGAGAGTTGTTAAGATGAGCCTCAAAAGGAACGCAGAAAATAAAATGATAAGTGTAGTCGGCAACCCAGTCTTCAATGAATTCAACATCCCATCTTTTTGAATAGACAGATGAACTGATACCCTTTGCATTCAGCAAAACTTTTGAGGCTGGGATAGTGAACGAAAGAGACTTATGGCCCTTTGGCAGCGAAGCTTGTAGTTTCTAGTGTGGAGCAGTAATTGGGTTCGGTGCTGTGAGATAGCCCAGATACTTTCCTGAATCTCTTTCGCAAGGTTTCGTATGGATAACGCAAAAGAAAAATTTACCTGAGTAGGGAGAATGGGGTCACAGAAGTTGTGGTTATACTGACAGTTTTGTCGGTTGTTTCATTTGTTAGTTTTCCTGCTGAATTTTCTTCAATTACCCAGGTTGATGGAGAAATTTGTGCGAAAATTGTTGCTTTTGATTTGTTCTCCTTGGGTGCTCTATTGTTACCTTTATTATTATCATTATTATTATTATTATTATTATTATTATTATTATTATTATTATTATATTATTATTATTATTATTATTATTATTGTTATTATTATTATTATTATCATTATTATCATTATTATTATTATTATTATGATTATTATTATTTTTATTATCATTATTATTATTATTATTATTATTATTATCATTATTATTATTATTATTATTATTATCATTATTATTATTATTATTATTATTATTGTTGTTGTTGTTGTTGTTGCTGTTGTTGTTGTTGTTATTATTATTATTATTATTAGTAGTAGTAGTAGTAGTAGTAGTAGTAGTAGTAGTAGTAGTAGTAATTGCAGCAGCAGCAGCAGCAGCAGTTATAATGATGTCGATTGCGATGGTGTTGAGTCTCTTGCTGCGTGTTCCGTCGTGGCGGCGGTGGCTGTTGCTGTTGTTGTTAAGTGTAGTTGTTAGTGTTCTGATTGTCGATGTGATTGTTGTTGCAGTAGTTGGGTTTTTTGGTGCTGCTCATCGCAAGCAGTGTTTGTCTGAAAGATTTGAGTGAGTTTATCCATGTGATTAATTATGGTATAATATGAAAGTCGTAATTTGCTTCAGTTTGCTTTGAAGTTGTCACTCTTGACGGTTGTTAAAAAATTGAACAACTCTGTGGACAATGAGATTTATACGTTAAGTATTTTCACAAAGAATGCACCATGCGTTAATGAGAATGACGATTTCACTGTCAGACCAGTTACGATTATTGTGGACGTGTTGTGTCGACATCTTAGCATTTCTTTTTCTTTTCTACTGATGTTGTCAGGAACTGCTTCTGAATCGTTATCGCTTTGGGTTTATAATGCCCGGTTTATAATTATGCCGATATGGACAGAGATATATAGGTTGATTTTTGCATAGGTTGTGCATAAAAACAGAAATATTGGTAACAACAGCAACTAAAATAAGCAAATTATTAACAAAATATTTGCTTTGTGGAGCATTGTTTAAGAAGAGACAAAGATACTCGTGTACATTGCAATACTAAAAATTTTGTTAAAATATTGTGTAAATATGTGTCTCTTTCTAAACAGAAATATTGTGTACATATGAATATTTGTCTGTAAGATATTGTGTGCTTTACAAAATAACCAAATACTTTAAAGAATTCACTGATTCGAAATATGAGAGACACACATGTGCCGTCGTGGTACAGATGCTGGCGACCAGCTTGAGAAAACACGTCTATAAAGTTTACGAGCCAAACAATACAATTCATAATTTCTTCACGGGATACGCAATATCATATCATATCTGCAACAGATGGGAATTACGTTGTAAGTGATGTCTGTGGATTTTCAAAGCACATTACGGTCATAAAAAGGAGAAATATAGAGGTAGAGAGTGGACCATATTTATTAAATCCATATGAATGTAGTATCACCTCTGTTTTTAATTATTCAACTTCTACGTATGTGGAACGAGCTGGCTTCTAACAAAGATATAAAGCTCTATCGAGAGAATGTACATAACAATATCTGTGTCACATTTTAAACGTGCAAGGTTCGAGATAGTTGGTTGACTTCATTTTCTGAAAATCTTAGTTTATCCACATTCTCATTTCGACATTTACCCACACCAATTATTATTGGTACATACACACACACATACACGCACACACAAACAAACAAATGCACACACGTGTATAAATTTATAATCTGATATTGAATCTAGAGGTTTCGAAATAGTTGTCCATAGCTGCCCCCTTTGTTAATACTTTTCAAAGATGTATTAACATCAGCAGTTCAGCTGACCTCTAATGATGGTACATACTTTTACCTGTCTATCCCAAACAGCAATATCAACCTATTATGGTTACATTGAAAGGTGTTTTTAAAGACGTCTTTCATCAATATTCATTGAACTGATGTTTTTGTATGTATCCTGCAAGGGGGATTCTCAATATTTATTCCAGTGAAGTATTTTCCTGAACAACATTGTTTGTTTTCTTGAAAACACGCCATATTGCATAGGATGGTAGTATATTGATAAAAACTTCGGTGCTACTGCTAATCGCATGTGTGATGTCTTCCAGCGAAGTAAGATGTAATCTACAGATTCAGTTGTATCTTGGTGCTTCAAGGGCTTCACTGTCTCTTTCACATCTTAGATGTTTCGTAGCAATTTCCGTAGGCGGTTTTGCATAATTACACGAAAATGAAACCATTTCACATAGTTCAAATTGCATGAATTTGGATACCAAAAGAATATACAGTAAACGTTATGAACGCCCCTAATCTATAGCGTATCTATTGAATTTAACCGCACTATAAAATTTACAGTGATACAGTTTGTGAAGTGTTTACAGGTAAAAAAAAAGCTTCTTTTCATTTCCAATACAAACTACACCATTTATTATTACAATGATACGGTCGACTTTTGCATTGTATTTCTACATGTTGACTCCAAGTCTAACCCAGAGACCGCAAGAGACAAGTTAGAAGTTCAAGTTGGTAATACGCCTTGAAAATGTTTAAGAAAGCATAAGAAAATCTATTATTATTATTATTATTATTATTATTATTATTATTATTATTATTATTATTATCATTATTATTATTATTATTATTATTATTATTGTTATTATTATCATTATTATTATTATTATTATTATTATTATTGTTATTGTTATCATTATTATCATTATTATTATATTATTATTATTATTATTATTATTATTATTATTGTTATTATTATTTTTATTATTATTTTTATTATTATTATTATTATTTTTATTATTATTATTATTATTATTATTAATATTATTGTTATTATTATTATTATTATTATTATTATTATTATTATTGTTACTGTTATTATTATTATTATTATTATTATATTATTATTATTATTGTTATTGTTATTATTTTTATTATTACTATTATTATTATTATTATTATTATTGTTGTTGTTGTTGTTGTTATTGTTCTTGTTTGGTCTCTGCATAAAACAGTATGGTTCGTCTTGGAGTACATTTCGCATCCGAATGACTTCAAAACGTCGCAGCATCATAAAAGTGAATAGGACATCTTGAATGAATTCTTTCTTGCGTGTATCATTGTACCTGACATTTTCAAACGTTTTAATCGATGCACTGCATGCTTATTTGATTTTAGTAACTTTTAAGTATGAATTTTAAATATCGTAAGATGGGTAAATGTCTTAAACTCAAGTAATGAATAAACTTCAGATTTAAGACTTATTTTTTTTTATCATTTTATTGTGACTATACCACATTCTTAGAGTTCTATGAGTAAAAAATAAATGCTTTGTCGAAAGAAAGGAGATATTTCAAGGCGACGATTGTAGAAGATATATGCTTTTGATACACACTGATATACTTTGGAAATTATAGAGCTTGCGTAAATGTTAATTGATTGCTTTCGATGCATACCTGATATCAATTTCGTTATGTGTAAATGTAGCTGGTTAAATACACATTTCCTCTCCTGCCCTTCGAACTCATAATTGTCAGATTTGTTGCCGAAATAAGAAATGGTTAAAATTTACATATAAAATAATGTGCCAAAATTTTTCCTTTATCTTTCTACGCATATGTCTGTGTATGACATATACAAATATTCTGCCGGCCCTTGTCTCTCATGAGAACTTAGTTCATATTATCATCTTGACAGCTAGTTGACATGTCAAATAGGAAGAAATGTGGCTTCTATTCAAAATTATTTTTGTAACTCACTACTTTTAGCAAAACCTTACAAGTGAATAATAATCTCATTTAGAGCTCCTTTTAATAGAAAAGGATTCCAAAACCTTTCATCTTCATTTCGATTCAGGCACGAGAGTTCGATCTGAAATCATAAAATATTGAATCGTTCGCTTAACATAGAAAATATAATCAGATTATAAGATAAGCCTCAATTACTTAGGCTTCCTCTTTTCAAGCGACCTCACTTTGAAGAAAATATTTTCTCGACTACAAATACATTAATTTATTTCCCTCCAACTATTTCTAAATTTAGTACACGTAATAAATCTCAAGATTAAATTTACATTTGAAATATAAGATATGATATTATCATATTTTAACAGCGATAACTTCCACCAGTTGTCAATTATAACAATGTAAAAGACGGTGAGCTGGCTGAAACGTTAGCCCGCTGGGCGAAATGTGTAGCCGTATTTCGTCTGCCGTTACGGTCTGAGTTCAAATTCCGTGGAGGTCGACTTTGCCTTTCACCCTTTCGGGGTCGATAAATTAAGTACCAGTTACTCAGTGGGGTCGATGTAATCGACTTAATCCGTTTTTCTGTCCTTGTTTGTCCCCTCTGTGTTTAGCCCCTTGTGGGTAATAAAGAAATAAGTATTTCGTCTGCCGTTACGTTCTGAGTTCAAAATCCGCCGAGGTCGACTTTGCCTTTCATCCTTTCGGGGTCGATAAATTAAGTACCAGTTCCGCACTGGGGTCGATGTAATCGACTTAATCCGTTTGTCTGTCCTTGGTTGTTCCTTCTGTGTTTAGCCCCATGTGGGTGGTAAAGAAATAAATTATAACAATGCAATGTACTGGGTAACACGTGCGAGTAATGAATACCTGCGAAGCTGCTACGGCAATGTAGTTTCAGTTTCTAGTTGTATCATTTCAGTCACTACCTGAATTTGTTCTTCGTGTTAATGTTGCTCTTAGTATTTTCATTTTTAACTC
The DNA here is from genome assembly GCF_006345805.1 of Octopus sinensis. Lineage (NCBI taxonomy): Eukaryota > Metazoa > Mollusca > Cephalopoda > Octopoda > Octopodidae > Octopus > Octopus sinensis. The sequence continues at coordinate 142,321,712 of NC_043000.1, forward strand.
CACATCAGCTCTGAGTGAACAGAACCATGATCAAAGTGACTCAAGCCATCATCATCTCATCTTTTTTTTCTCTTTTTAGGCGTACTGTATATAAAGGCGCATGGCTCAGTGGTTAGAGCGTGGAGCTTACGATCGTGAGGTTGTGAGCTCGAATCCCGGACCGGGCTGCGTGTTGTGTTCTTGAGCAAAGCACTTTATTTCACGTTGCTCCAGTTCACTCAGCTGTAGAAATGAGTTGCGACGTCTCTGGTGCCATGCTGTATCGACATTTGTCTTTCCCTTGGATAACACTGGTGGCGTGGAGAGGGGAGGCTGGTATGCATGGGCGACTGCTGGCCTTCCATAAACAACCTTGCCCGGACTTGTGTCTAGGAGGGTAACTTTCTAGGTGCAATCCCATCGTGTGTGTCGTGACCGAAGGGGGTCTAAGAAGATATATAAGACCGTATGTTCTGAATCCTTTCTTTCTAAGTTGTTGAGATATGCTTCGAGGACAATATAGAAACTGTTTACAGTAGTTTATCGATTGCGTAAGTGTTTCCATTACTAGGTCATTATCAAACCAATAATTTCCAGTTGTATTCAATTCATAAAATGACACAAAAGTCGTTATATTCGATTTTGTAAGGCGTGTAAAAGTTTTTGTAGAATCACAGCAACAAAAGATTTTGACACCTAAATGAAACGTGAATTTAACAACTTTGGTTTGCTCCTATATGGCTAGAATGGTGCACCTGCGATGTAAATTGGTTTCAACACCCGATAAAACATTTTGGTTACTTGTCAAATTGGTATAGCTCTGGAAATCTATAGCACGATAAACCTTTTTGAATGGTTTTATGTATACCCCAAGAAGATGAGATGTTGAAATTAAGCTGCAGCCTTAAACAAGTATTCTTTTTAATTCATAAACATAGCCTGTAAATAACTTTCATGTGGCTAAAGAAATACATATCTAGTACATACGGGAGACACATTAGATTATATTACGCAATCTCTCGCGTGATTGTATATACAGAGATTATGATGTTGAAACAGCTTTCCAAGACCTCGTCACTATATAATCTATCAATTCAAGATCAGCAGCACGAAGACCTTCTAGAATTGATATACACTCGAGTAAAATTAGGATTCTGGCTTGGAAGCTAATAAAGCAATCAATATTTTAACTCGTTTTCTACACACTAGTGATTTGTACCCATAAGGTACATATCTATAGGAATATAACATGGTAATTTCAGTGCGATGACATATGAAGGAAGTCTTAGTACCTCTCAATTACCCTATGATGTTAAATGATGTGCAATTGATTTTTATAGCATCGTCTTCAGATTATTGTAGACCAATTTGATGAGAAACAATGCGTCGACTAGAACGATAAATAGCATATACATGCGCCTCGAATCGTAAAAAAAATACCATTAGAAATGAAAATGACATTGGACAATTTAGTCCTTAATTTACAAGAAGATAAGTAGGAACGATTTTGATAATATGACTGGAACGCTTTGTATTAAACCATATATTGAAACAACGGCTGATCAATCATTTAGCAAAAAGCAACAGAAGCAGAGACTTCTTCATAAGCATTGAAACTCAATATGGTGCATTAAATACAAGAAGAAAACCAACAAAGAAATACTTAACTTTTTTTAGTTTTTTTTTACCATTTTAGTGTATGGCACATAGGCAGACTATGAGATTAAATGTGCACAACTTTGCATTAATTATTTACATTCTTCACTCTCATTATCGTGCTATAAAAATCTTTTATGTCATAATAGAGACTTCCTGCTACAATATGACCCAGTGTTACGAACGTCAGCTTAATTTAAAGTTAGACGTGTCTTTGGATTATTGAACCCTATATAAACATACACGCACACACACATACACACACACACACACAGACTCTCACTTGCGCTCGTGCACGCACACACATATATGTGTAGAAGAAAGAAAGGAAATGGCACTCAACACATTGGTAGGAGTTACAGAAATTATTTCATAAGAGTTTGATTCATCTCAATTTAAGCTTCATCCCAGTTTAAGCTTCGTAGGCTTGCAGAACGATCCTAATTCGTCAGGCAACTGAATACAGCATAGAACTGAGTCAAACTGCTATTGAATAATTTGTGTGTGTGCGTGCGTCTGTGTGTGCGTGTCAGTCTGTATGTGTGAACATGCTTTACTCAATATGTTATGATTCTGGATTTCAATATACATATGTAGTTATGAAGGGGAAAATTTCACTAGAGCACCAACCATAAGATTAGAATATTTTAATCGTTGAGAACTTGCCGACACTATGTCTTTAATTTAATTCGTAGTAATAAGATTTAATTAACCCTGACTTCTGTTCATATACTGGTATCACTGCAATCATGTATATCATATCCTGTATTCTTACTCAAATGAAACCAATACTTTGAATTCACGATGGATTCAATAGTTATCGATAATCATAATATTTTCAATTGATTTTAAAAGCAAATTCCAATATAATGATAGGTTTCCGTTAAAAATAAAGAAACAAAACAAATCTAAATATATTTATATTTTATTTTAAATTTTGCATGCATTTGGATAAATTATAATTTCCAACATCGTTATTTTCTACTAGAGTATTTAATCACGGGCTATTTAGTAGCTTTAATCAATTAATTAATACGCACTATATCAGTTTTATATAATATGCATTTTATATAATCCTATATCATTTACATATCTTCTAACACATTTTCTGAAGTGTTAATATCCACGCATACAAACAACACGTACACGCATACGGGTACATACTCACAAGGGCGATATACACATACTTAGGCAGATATACATACACGTAAAATGACACATGCACCTACACATAAGCGCTCACACATATACATGCGCATTGATATCTTTCAAACGTACGCATTTACAAGCATGAAATTACTATTTTCTTTAAAATATTTTAAAATGCCTCGAATATACATATATGCGTGTATAACTATACACGTATGTGGGTGTATATATAAGTATGTATGTGTACATACATACACACCAACTCACCCACACACCCATATATATATATGTGTGTGTGTGTGTGTGTTTGTGTGTGTGTGTATTTAGGGCTAAAAAACCACTAGGTGGATAGCCATATGCTAGAAGAAGATCACATACGATCTAACTACAAAGAAAGAATGTTCTCCGGAGAAAATTCAGCGAACATCAGAACATAGGCGGGCAAGAATTTTTTAATCTCAGGCGGTGTAAATATGTCAAGTAGATTGTGTGTAATCGTATAAATGAATCCTCTATCCGCATATTACAGTGAAAATAGACTTCAAGAACTTATGTAGAATGATTATTCGAAGATCACCGCATTCTACTGTTTGAATACTTTGGTTTACTGTAAGTTATAGTTAAAATTGCGCTCTGAACAGTATGTTACAATATAAATGGCCTGTTCTCTCTCTCTCTATGTCTCTCTCTTTCTATCTATCTATACATTTATTTCTCTCTAGTTCTCTCTCTCTCTCTCTCTCTCTCTCACACACACACACAATAGAACAAATGGCTCGGTAGAGCGCACACGCTTTAGTAACACTCATCATTTTATATTTTGAATTATCCACTGGCACTAACATATTCTAGTCAACCACACTATTTCTCATACCATTTGCAAGAAAATGTGTTAATGCCATCTGAAACTTTATTGGATTTGCCAATTATGTTCAAGTCTTGTAAAATGTTTTAGCACAGCATGAATTTCCATTTTATTAATAATAAATGTATTGGGAAGTGCTCAGGTAAAGAATGAAATTTAAACGAAAAATATGACCAAAATACTATAAGCCGTATTTATTGGAGTTTCTAACTCTTAATATGCACACATATGCGTACAAAGTCTCTCTCTCATACTTTGAATACTTACTTGTTTTTCATTTCTTTTTATTTCAATATCTCACACATAAACTCTTGCTTTCTATCGTTCTCTTTCATTATTCTCACACAGTTTCGCATGGCATCTCTAGTTTTTGCATTTTTTTCAGTTGCTTTCTTTGTCCTATTCCTCTATCTTCACTCTCTCTCACTCCTCCTCTCACTCAACGTCTCTCTACCACCACCCCCATCTCTCTCTCTCTTTTTCATTTCTACTATCGCTCTCTCCACTTCGTTAATTTTTAAGTCTCACACGTAATCACACTACTTATACTTTTAATTCCAATTCTTTCTTTCGTTCTCTCAATTTTGCTCTAACTCTGTATTCATTTTCTTTCTCTGTCGTGATCTATCCTAAAAATATTTCACATCTTTGTCATAAATTCCATCATACTCTTCCTCTTTTACACAATATCTTCTCATCCTCCTTCTTTATTCCTCATTTACTTTTACCATTTCTCTATCTTTAACCACTGCACTTTTACATGATGGTATTCGTTATCTTTAATATTTGTTTGCCACTTCGTTTTCACAATCAAATACACACACACAGACACACACACACACACCTCACTCTGTGCCTTTCTTTCTCTCTGTCTGTCTTCTGTCTTTCTTCCTCTCTCTCTCTCTCTCTTTCTCCGTACATATATACATAGAGTTATATTAAAATATGTATGCATGTACGTACAGATTGGTCATACCATTTGTTTTCTTACAGTTTTGTCCAATTCGACAAAATAATTTTTTTCCCTCTCTTACATTCTCGCTCTTCTCTGCTTTTCTGTTTCAATGTTCTATCATTTTCAATTTCACATTATAATCATACTTTCGTTCATTTGGTTTATATTCTCATTTTACTCGTCATTCAGGTTGCTCCTTTTCTCCTCAATTCCTGTTCTGCAGGTCTATATTCTCCTCATTTTAAATATCATTCCATCATTTTCAGCCATTTTCATTTACTCACTCTTCAATGTTAAAACCATTTGCCGTTCATCTCACTTAAGGTCCCTTTAACACTTCTCTTACTGTGACTGTCACCTTATATAGTGTTATAATTTCGGGAAGAGAGGTGTCGTGCCCATCTATCAAGCTTGTTGGAAAACCTGCAGAGGTGTCGACGTATAGAGAGAAACTTTAGTGGCTGAATAGATTCATCTAACTGGAAAAATATAATCTAGGTATCATAGCTGATCACGTGATATTTATAAACACCATTTCTACACATTGAATTTTGGCATCCAGCTTATGTGATCTCGTACACTTTGCTTTTTGACCTCAGAATCGCTTAAGTGACAACAGTTTGATGTTAGCACTCTACATCGTTGTAGTTTATAAAGATATTTTTCCATTAGGCTCAGTTATCATAATCAAATATAGTCCTTTCACTCAATGGCTCCAACTGAAATGTTTCTTTTTTTTTTCCTATTTGTTCTTTGAAGGGACACATTGCTGATTTGATTAAAATATGTTTCCAAATCAGAACGCTATGCATCTAATATTGTCTGCCTTTTGGTATTTGCTAAGAACATATATTTTAAATTACAATGAACAGAGAATCCGAATAATTTAACGTATTCAACGAGGAAATAAAACTATTTGGGTTCAACAGTGAGTCGAACATGATACACCAGCTCGTAAACTTAACTCCCCAACTTCAGTATTCGTCAGACATCCTGCCAGATTTAACTTTTGTTGAAACAAACAACCAGAGGGAAAATGTGATGTTATGTGATAATTTCTTTCACAAAGTTAATAGCACGACTAAATTTCGAGACCGGATTCCACAATAAACCAAATATTTTATGATACAAGTGAATGATAAATAACTGCTGCTTTGTCAGTCATATTACTTGCATGAAATATAAAGATTTAAGTGCAAAAGATTTACATTTTCAAAGCCTACTCACACACAGTCGAGCGCGCGATTGTATAAGTTTTATATCAGACGATCGTACACAGTGGATTCAGCATTTTATTTTGTTTATGAACTTTTGTTTATGAATATATCATAATCTTGTTAGCCTTTCATTTCGATTAACTGATTATTGAAGACAATACATCGAGAAAATAAAGCCATTTACATCAACTATTCTGTGTTGATTCCAATATGTCTTGTAGAAACATTTAGTTTTACCTTAGAAGGCACACTTCCCACATAATTATATTTATGATCCATGTTGTAGAAACAAAAGAAAGAGACCGTCACAGAAACAAACCATTAGGGATTTTATTTTAAAATTTATAAATTAAAATATATTATGGCACTACATAGGACCATAGGGTTGAACATGAGGGAAAGATCGCGTATGATAGTTGGCTTATCTGGACATTATACTCTGCCTGGAACAATGATGCTTTTTTTAATATTGCTACATCAAAAGGTTAAGTACTCTTTAGTTATAAGAAATACTAATGCTGATTCTGCATATTCATTCACGTTACAAGAAATAACAGATATAAACTCTGTCCAATCAAACACGAAAACTTCATGAAAACACAAGTCCAGCATACCATTTGCTTAAAATAGAAAAGAAGGACTGGCCAGAATTGCATTACATCTGATCATCGAAACAAATCAACATATGCATGGTCTCAGTATAATTACTGTGAAGTTGGCATGCCATATACATAATGATAAATTCCATCTCATACATTTCGCACTATTTAGTGTTATGTAGGATCATTTGTATTGAAAAATACCGTCAATGATTTGAGTTCATTTTTTTAATACATTAATGTGTAGTAGGATGTAATGTTGTTAAATTCACCATCGCATCAAAAAAAAACAAAACACAGCCCAAATTTGTTTAAACGTTATACTAAACTATATTAGATGGTGCAACATAATTGCATTATATATGACATTCACGAAACAAATGCGTACATAATTAATTGCATAAAGAAATAACTCAGCATGTATATACAAACGCGTATTCAATGAATATTAGCAACCAGTAATATTGTAATATATATATATATGTATGTGTATAGGAATATATATATATGTATGTATGTATGTATATATGTACGTATGTATGTATGTATGTATGTATGTATGTATGTATTTACATACATGTATGTATATATATATATATATAGAGAGAGAGAGAGAGATTGATTGATAGATAGATAGGCAGATGTTTTTATATACATGCATAAATGCATATATATATATACGTATATATATATATATATAATATATATATATATGTATATATATATATGTATATATATATATATAAATATATATATATATATATATATATATATATATATATATATATATATATATATACATATATATATATAGTATATGTAGGTATGTATCTAATATAAAATATATATGTGTGCACATGTGTATGGATGGTTTCAGACAGAAAACGTGCATTTGTTACTGAAATACTAAACCAGAGTTAATTATTTTGTGTATACCCTAAAGTTAGGTGAGAAAACCCATGAAAAAAAAACACCAGCCACTAATATTATATGGACTCTAATTGAAAGCTAAAAATATTTATGTATGTGCGCGTGTACGAATGTTGGTGCGTATTTTTGTATGGGTTTCAGCTTATGTTTGTACGGGTGACTGTGAGAATGTATGTGCGTGTTCGTGTTTGCATAACATAACACTTGTCTCAATTTGTGGAACCACTTGATTGTTATCAGAAAAAATGTGCATCAATCAAATCAATATAATAGATGATCATCAGAATGTGCAATCAATAGTTTTTTTTTTATCTATTAAATGTCTTCCATAAGTGATAACAAGAAATGGATGTACAACTTTTATGAGAGTAAACAATAAAACTAATTTATTTACGGATATTTCTATTTTGGTTTTGATTGTTTTATTCGAGGTTCATGTAGTTTTGAACACCCAAATTTATCAAATCACGATGTTTCACTCTCTGATATATTGATATTTTCTTGCTTTAACATTAAGTTTAAACGTAAACGTTTACCTTGCTGTTCTTGAATATATGGAAAATGAGAAAGTAGAAAATTGATTTAGCACTCATCTTACCTACGAGTTGATGAAAGTTATCAATCATGCTGTCAACTAGTTCCATATAAACGCAAAGCAAATTTATATACACGTCGTGTTTATAAATCAACCTCAGACTAAACGTTTTTAAAATTGATATGGTTTTTCGCTTTTCTAATGTGTTCTTTAGTCCCAACAAGGTGCTGGATTTTATTCTCGATTCAATATCAGCTGAAAGCGTATGACAAATACATTTATTATCCTACATCATATCCACATTGGCTTTCATACTTCTCTTCCGATGATGAGAGGATAAGTGCCGATGTAGATGTAACAGATTATACCCAAGAAACTAATCAAATTTTCATAATACAGGCGCAGAAGTTTTGAATGGGTTAAGATGTTTGCTTCGCATACAATTGGTTTTGAGTTCACCCGTCCGTGTTGTACATTAGGCAAGTGTATTTTGCTATATCCTCTGACTGCAAATTCGTTGTGAGTGAAAATTGATAGACAGAAATACGTACGTACATACACACGCGCGCGCACGCATGCACACACACACAGACACGTACACACATACACGCACACATAAATACATACATACATACATACACCACAACACAAAACAGCAAGTCGCGTAGTAGGCGCTGAAGACTATTTATCGAAAATACGATGAATACAATCTCCAGCATTGGAGCCATAACTATCAGCCTTGTTAAATAACTTGTTAATCTTCAGGTGAATGAACTGAATGAGACTGTTATCTTAAAAAAATGGTAGTGATTTTCAGCTGAAACTTGAATTTACCTTGCAGAGATCTACTGCAAAAAACATGGTTAGATACATCAACAACACCGCACAACGGAATGAAAGCAACAGCTCAACAGGTAAATAGATTCTTTCTAGCTCTAGTTACAGAAGAAACTGTAAGAACAAAACTCATTTTTCTTGGAGTTAAGAAATGTTTTAGGAGTTTATCAGTTAAGTGTCTAAGACATGCACCAATATGCTTGGGAATACATGCATAAACCAAATATACAAATCTGCATATATATATATATATATAATATATATATATATATATATATAATATATATATATATATATATATATATAGATAGATAGATAGATAGATAGATAGATAATAATAATAATAATAATAATAATAATAATAATAATAAATGCCCTGATGCAGTACCAGGCAGTGGCTCTCATGGCTTCTGATCATAACTGATTGGAAGTGTTATCATGTACATTGTTTTGTCGTGGTTCTTTCAACATCCTTAAACAACCCTTATTCAGGGACCGTTTGAGCGGGATAGGCTACTCAACCTGAAGAAAATTCTAACTGGGCCCCACCTGCAAGGTCATGTGCTGTTTATCTTGATATGAGATCACCATGTCGCGCACATATGGTTGTGATGCATGTGCCTGGTGTACCTTTATCAGACGGGTAGTCATGATGGGTATATTGGGCTTCGTATATTTTACCCCAGTGTCACTTTGATGGCATGAACTGCTCTCTCACTCAATAATAATAATAATAATAATAACAACTGAAGAGGTCACCCAGGCACTGCAAAAACTAAGCAACTGGAAGGCACCTGGGCATCACAAGATCCCCAACTTCTGGTTGAAATATCTAACAGGAATGCACAAAAAGCTGGCTGAAAACTTTAACAGCATACTAGCAGAGCCAGAGACAATACCTGAATGGCTCACGAAGGGGAAAAACCATCTTAATTCCCAAATCAAATGAAACAGAAAAACCAGAAAACTACAGACCAATAACCTGCCTCCCTACTATGTTCAAGGCATTTACTGCAGTGATATCACAAAGGCTGAACAAGCACCTGGACGAAAACAAACTGTTGCCTGAAGAGCAGAAAGGATGCCGCAAGGGCTCAGATGGCTGTAAAGATCAACTAATGATTAATAAAGCCGTAACTGAAGACTGCCACAGAAAGAAGAAAGGCCTCAGTATGGCCTGGATTGACTACAAAAAGGCGTTTGATAGCATCCCCCACACATGGATCCTCGAAACACTAGCCATTAACAAAGTAGCACCAACAATCATAAAATTCATAGAGCACTCTATGAATAAATGGCAAACAGTCCTTCACCTCCAAACATAGAGGGACTCATGAAAACCAAAGACATCCCCATTAGAAGAGGAATATTCCAGGGAGACACGCTCTCTCCACTCCTTTTCTGCTTGGCACTGTCACCTATATCTGATATGCTAAATAGAACTGGATGCGGATATAAATGTTACGGCAAAACGATCAGCCACCTTTTATATATGGATGACCTAAAACTATACGCTGCAAATGACAAACAGCTGGAAACACTATTAAAGACAGTTCATGGATTTACCAAAGAAATAGATATGAAATTTGGATTAGAAAAATGCGCCAAAGTAACCAAGAAAAGAGGAAAACTAGTTAAGAGTAACAACATCACACTAGATATAACCAATGAAATAAAAGAATTAGACCAAAGCCAAACTTACAAATACTTAGGAATCCATGAACTAGATAAGACACAACACACACAAATGAAAGAGAACATAAAAAAAGAATATTATAGACGAGTTACATCAATACTAAAAACAGAGCTCAATGCTAAAAACAAGATAATAGGTATCAACACTTTAGCTGTCCCAGTTATAAGTTACAGCTACAATATCCTTAACTGGACACGAAATGAACTGACCAAAATAGATAGGAAAACAAGAAAAATACTGACAGGATCTAGGATGCATCACCCAAAATCTGACATAGAAAGACTATATATACAACGTATAGAAGGTGGTAGAGGCCTTATACAGCTGGAAAACTACTATAAAATAACCACCATAGGACTGCAAAAATACCTACTTCAGAAGGAAAGAAAACTGATCCAGATAGCAGCAAAACACGAGCAAAACAAAAAAAACTGTTCTCAGTATTTAAGGAAGCTGACAAATACAAACAAGAAATCATACCACCTAATAAACACAAAGAAGAAGAAGATGATGAAGAAACAACAAAAGCTATAAAACAAATGAAATCCAAACTAAAAATAGAACAGCAACGAGCCATGATAAAACGATGGCAAGAAAAGCCCCTTCATGGTAAATACTGCACTAAACTAAACGCAAAAGAAATAGACAAAGAAGAATCCCAGCAATGGTTGAGAAGCTCAGGACTCAAAGCAGAAACAGAGGGATTTTTAATTGCAGCACAAGACCAAAGCCTCCCCACCAGAAATTACCAAAAACATGTAATGAAAAGAAATATTACAAGTAACTGCAGAATATGTGGAGATGGACAAGAAACAATAAATCATATTATCTCTAGCTGCCCAGTCCTGGCTAAGAAGGAATATATTCACAGACATGACAGAGTTGGAACCTACATACATTGGAAGCTATGCCAACATTATGGAATAACAACAGAAAAAAGATGGTATAGGCACACACCAGAAAAGGTCACAGAAAACGAGAAAGCAACCATACTCTGGGATATGCCGATACACACAGATAGAGAAATTAAGGCCAACAGACCAGATATAGTCGTCAGAGATCATGAAGAAAAAAAATGCTTTCTAATTGATGTATCAATACCGGCAGATGACAACGTGTCTCTAAAAGAAATGGAGTAACTCTCAAAATACAAAGACCTGGAAATAGAGATAACTAGAATGTGGAACCTGAGAACAGAAACAATTCCTATCATAGTAGGTGCATTAGGCATGATAAAAAAATATTCAGACAAATACATAACAAAAACACCAGGACTCACAAACACATATAACATACAGAAAATTGCACTACTAGGCACTGCACACATCCTACGCAGAACACTTTCCATACAATAACCATCAGAGCATCACAACAAATCACAGCACATACCCAAGGCACACAGAGCTGCGCTCGGTAGTGAAGTGAAAGCACGTTATAAAAATAAAACTACTGAATAATAATAATAATAATAATAATAATAATAATAATAATAATAATAATAATAATAATAAAATAATAATAATAATAATAATAATAATAATAATAATAATAAAGATAATAAAGATAATAATAATAATAATAAATGTGGCATCTCAAGGTGACTACAGTACCAGTGATTGTAGGATCTCTAGGAATAATAAAAAAAGGTACTGAAACCTATTTGAAAATGATTCCAGGCTTACCATCCCTACAGGAAGTGCAAAAATCGTATTAACTGGAACGGCTCGTGTACTGAGAGGAGAACTATTGCTGTGAAAATAACATCCATCCATGAATTTATTTATTTATTAATTTTTAAATACATATTTTATCTGTGATTTTGCGCGTGCAAACTGGGAATACATACAATGCCCTTCTCTGCCCTAGGTGTATGGAAAACACTCGTCGAGAAACGGAAGAAATCATTAATAATAATAATAATTATTATTATTATTATTACAATAATAAATAATAATTATTATTATTATTATCATTATTATTATTATTATCATTATTATTATTATTATTATTATTAGTATTATTATTATCATTATTATTATTATTAGTATTATTATTATATTATTATAGTATTATTATCATTATTATTATTATTATTATTATTATTATTATTATTATATTATTATTATTATTATTATTATTATTATTATTATTATGGAAGATCAATTCCAGTGCCACTGGAATGAGACAATCAAATTAGAATTATTAAATTGAATTGCTCTCAATAATTAATTCATATATATCAAAATAGTGTTATAGATAGAAACACCCACAAATTCAACTCCAAACGATATTAACTCAACCAAGCCATAAAATATTAAATATTATACTTATTATTTATATTCATAACCCAAAATTTTCCATATTATATACTACACGTGTTTTATGAGGGTACGTATGGTATTGTTAAGACACAAATACCCATTCAAAAACTCTTTAAGTTTACACATTCCCAATCTTCAGGTCTACTTTCCCTACATTTATATATATATAACTACTTCGTTGTAAGTATAATATTTAATATTTTATGGCTTGTTTGAGTTAATATCGTTTGGAATTGATGAATGTGTGGATGTTTCTATCTCTAACACTATTTTGATATATATATATATATATATATATATATATATATATATATATATATATATATATACAAAAATACCGTTGATGTTGTTCAAATGTCACTGAAGGTTCAATCGATCTAGGTTAGAATCCGGCCTTCTCTATTGGCAAGAAATATTGAAGTAATGACATACATATATACAAACAGACTTACAGAAACACAGAAAAATGATCATCAACATTTTTTCTAACAATTTTAAAATTCTTCATACAGGGTAATTATTTGGTTACAATGACAGACGCGTGTTTCTGCTGCACAGATCACGTGCAACTGCACATGCAACCCTTCATAGTCTCCTGTGCTACTTCATTCAGATGGGATCTGACATAATTCAACATAGATTAAACCTCCACTTTCTGCTCTGCACTAAAGCCAAGTAGAGGCCAGCCTACATATAAATTTTATAACCGTAACAGATTTCAACATATCCCTCATCACCTCCCTAGCCATGTTTAAATAAACCCAGTTGGTTTCGAACCACGCTTGCTGATTAAAGGTAATTAGAGGGGCGCAGATTATACTGGGCTGCATGTGCAACTTCAGAAAATGTGTCGGTCAATCTAACCAAATAATTATGCTGTATTGCCAACTGTAAAATATTACGGAAAAATTTTGATGATGCATCTGGTTTCGTATTCTTTATATTTCTTTGAAATCTAGTCTGCTGATATTATTCATAATCCAGGGAGGCGAACCCGGAGTGACACATCGGAAAAATTACAGCGCGATTGCTAATAATTGGCTATCGTTGACGCTTAGTACTGATTAATCCATTATTATACAACACAGCATAAATATATATATACATATATATATATATATATACACACACACACACACACACATATATATATATATATATATATATATATATATATACATACACACACATAAACACACACGTATACCTATATTTAGGTAATTATACATATGTGTGTGTATATATATATATGGATATGTGGAGGCGCAATGGCCTAGTGGTTAGGGCAGCGGAGTCGCGGTCGCAGGATCGCGGTTTCGATTCCAAGACCGGGCCTTGTGTGTGTTTATTGAGCGAAAACACCTAAAAGCTCCACGAGCTCCGGCAGGGGGTGGTGATCCCTGCTGTACTCTTTCACCACTCTTTCTCCCACTCTTTCTTCTGTTGGCCTGCTCGCTTAGCCAGCGGGGTGGCGTCATTCGAAGGCTAAAACAATGCGAACGCATTGTGACCAGCGATGTGTAACAACATCTGGTGGTCTGGTCGGTCACGTGATCACGTGATATATATGTATATATACATGCACACACATCTGTATGTATATTTATATAAATACAGAGATACATATACACATATATCCAATGATATATAATATATGCACATACTTATGTAAGTCTTGGGGAAAACTTTAAACTGTATCCGAACTTTACTCTCTGTAGTAGCATCACTCAGGGTCCGCGGTATGAGTGAATTACCAAATTAGGGCTAGCCTACCTATGCATGTCAAAACAAGGTAGGGCGGTTCAGTGGAAGTGCATTTCGTGATTTAATGGCGGGAAACTGAATACAGCAACTTCTTGTGGCGTACACAGAGCAAGAGGAAACATGACATACTGCTCATCCACTACACCCTGTTTTCGTTCCCAGTCGTGTTGGTATCACAATTAGAATGAAGATTGCCACAGCTGGGAGAGTGAAGTTGATTGTTCGCAAATGTCCTTCGATATACACGAAATTACCGCGTAAGTTTTCAGTCATCCTTCGGATCACTAGATGGTTTTTGTCGCTCTAGTGAACGAACATGATGATAATATACATGTAGAAGGCGGCGAGCTGCCTGAAACGTTAGCGCGCCGGGCGAAATGCTTAGCGGTATTTCCTCTGCCGTTACGTTCTGAGTTCAAATTCCGCCGAGGTCGACTTTGCCTTTCATCCATTCGGGGTCGACAAATAAAGTACCAGTTTCACTCTGGGGTCGACGTAATCGAGATAATCCCTTTGTCTGCACTTGTTTGTCTCCTCTGTGTTTAGCCCCTTGTGGGCAGTAAAGAAATAGATATACATGTAGAAAGATAGATAAAATATAGATAGATGATAGACAGACAGACGGACAGACAAATAGACACACAGATCGATCGATAGATAGATAGATAGAGAGAGAGAGAGAGAGAGAGAGATAAAACATGGATAAAGAGATAGATAGAAAAGATGGAAGATGTATTCCCTTGGTATTTTTACATTTATATCATATAGAGCAGTTCAATAAATTATAAACTTTTTAATAGGCAGCAGTTTTATAAATAAGTACTGATATCGATATTATGAACTATACATTCGAAACTAATACCCCAGTATTGATGTAGCCGAATGACTGAAATCAGCAATATAATAATGTAATAAAGGAAAATTACATTTCTTTTTTTCAAATTTCGAAACTAATTCTTTGAAAACCTTTAGAATATATAAAAGCAAAGTTGCACTATAGAAAAACCTACATACAAACAGTACACAACATGTTGCTATTGTTAGTGAATTTACCAAAATACACATACACACAAACACACACACACGCACACACACACACATACACATACACACAAAGATATATGTGTGTGTGTGTATAGATTGTAATATAAAGTTTAAAACATAACTAGGTTCATTTGCAATTTCTGATGCTGTAGCTTATATGTTATATATATCTATTCTAGTGTTATAAAAAGTTGTTTATACGAACCTTCTTTTCATGTTAAATAAGAATTACTTATAATACAGCACAATCAAAAATCTGAGAATTGTTTTTATTCATTTTTACCTTATTTGGAAATATATTTTGTAAGAAATATTTGTACCTCATGTCGATAATATCAATGAATGCGCCTGGAATATTTTACCTTTAAAAGAAGAAAATAGATTTGTATTCTTTTACTGAAATTTACGTTACAAAAGTATGTTAATGAAACAATAACATGCTTTTATAAAAAAATGTATTGGTATTGTCTTTTAACAAAGGAACACGAACATATATAAATCACATTCTCTCTCTCTCTATCTCTCTCTCTCTCTCTCTCTCTCTCTGCGTCAATACACACACATACACACCCACACAGATTGGTGTATGTGTACTTGCACAAAAGAGAAAGGTGTAATAGTAAGATAGAAAGATATGAGAGAGAGAGAGAGAGAGAGAGAGAGAGCAGGAACGCTAGAGAAGAATCTTGAAAAATTCACATCATAAACATTATGTGTGTATTTAAAAAAAATAACTGTTGATGCTTACATACAATTGAAATTATATAGAACTGAAAGGTGAACAGATATTTACATTTAAACAAATTTGAATTGTGTACAGGAAAACAAAAACAGAAAATTTCGAAAACTCGAACACACGTTCCCTTGAAGGTGCCACTTTTTGATTATAATTGAGTTGCTTGTTTTCAGCACAGTAATCTTTACGCATGAACATTGTGTTTATTCCATAGATTTTATGAGATCATATTAACCGAAGCAGAATACTGTGCTAGTGTTTCAGTTTCGGAAAATTTTGATCGTGAAATCTCTTCACTATGATTTAAAGTTGAATGTCATAACGCTACTTCAATCAGGCTATCAGTAGGGAATCCAGTCTAAACCTCCCAGCATTAGGTAGCTTAAATAATAAAATTTATTTTTAGATGCGTTCATTTGCACTTTTACTTTATTCAGAATGTTTATCATATATGTATGACCTACATCGTTCTTCAATACCCTCCGTTTTACAGTGCAGTTCAACATACATCATTGATAACGTTCAACTTCAATTCAGTACCAAATTCAATGCCCATATAATGTAAACACAATATAACGTTCTGACATAAAATTAAGTGTATGCAGCTTTGTGGTCTCACCGGGCTTGCAATAGTTAATGACTATCACCGTATTAAAATATTCCTCACGGTGAAAGAAACCTTTAAATTTTGCCTACAGGTCTTTTTGAACATATGAATGTGTGTTATATTTATATGTGTGTGCGTTTATATACATACATACACACACACACATAAATGTGCATATATATATATACATATATATATATATATATATTTATAAATGCATATATATATATACATATGCATATATACACTGTATATATATGCATGTGTGAGTGTATATATATATATACATACGTTCATACATACATATAAATATGTGTACATATTCATATATATATATATATATATATACACAAACATGAGCGCCATACTAATACAATTGTTCGTTTGTTTTCCACCTGCCTTCGTCTTTTGTTTATTTTCATAAAGCTTCCCGTTATATATTATGCGCTCACGTGGTCTCACTTTCATCCTATATTCTACCAATACCACTATCAACACTTACCTCTACCTTGGATTTTCTTTACCTCTTGGATACTTACCATTGGCTGCACCTCTCTTTCGCGGATCAAAGTGACTTTGCATTGATGTGAAATCCTTAAAAAATATACCACGACGTCTACACATTTCTCACCTTGAACTTTCAACCTTGAACTTGTTCGCATAAACTGTCCCGTTTGTTGTATTTTTATTTTCTCTTATATTACTGCACGCATTTTTTTTCTCTCCTTCTTTCTGTGTTTTTCTCTCTCTGTGTATCTTTCTGTTGAAGAGCGTAGGCTCGAAACGTTAAAGACTTGTTTTATTTATATTTCCTGAGCGCCATACTAATACAATTGTTCGTTTGTTTTCCACCTGCCTTCGTCTTTTGTTTATTTTCATAAAGCTTCCCGTTATATATATATATATGTATATATATATATGTATATATATATATATATATATATAATATATATATATATATATATATATATATATATGTGTGTGTGTGTGTGTGTGTGTGTGTATGTATATATATATATATATATATGTACGTGTATATATAAAAGGTGACGAATTTTTAACAAACTAATGTGGCAGTCCCATTTGGGGGCGAATGCTACTGTTGTTTATCCCC
Organism: Octopus sinensis; assembly: GCF_006345805.1. Lineage (NCBI taxonomy): Eukaryota > Metazoa > Mollusca > Cephalopoda > Octopoda > Octopodidae > Octopus > Octopus sinensis. The sequence continues at coordinate 142,339,716 of NC_043000.1, forward strand.
TGGAGACATCGTCTCCAGCTGGCTATACGACACACGAACTATGTCCTTATATTTTCGAACAGAGAAGGCTAGAACCCCCACCCAGCACAACGCAGGTAATACATATAAATACTATATAAATTAGAGATGTGGGTGGGTGTAATTCTATATGTGTATAAATATATATTTATGCACGTATAAAATCTATGTGAGTACGTGTGTATATGTATCTATATGGTCTTACAGAACTTGCCCAACCTCGTAAACCCCCACGTAACTTTGGGAAAATTTGAAGGAATGATTGAAACCCC
>NC_043000.1:142345005-142347505 GCF_006345805.1 Octopus sinensis
ATATAGAGTAGCCCATCAAATTCACATAAAACTGTTTTTATTATAACTGAAAAACAAATATTAACACGCACACATACAAACGAACAATATGCATACATACATATCTATATCGCTAAATCCACAACTTTTTTTTTATTCACCCTCTCTGTTTATTTTCTCTTATTCCTTTATGCTCAAGAGCTTAAGCTCGAAATGCAACATACTTTCTTATGTTCCCGAGGGTCAAACTGATACACCTGCTTGTTGGTGTTGGTCATACGCCTCTCTTCCTGTTTTGTTTGTCAGTAAACATCAACTACATATATATGTATTTATATATATGTGTGGAGGGTGTATATGTATATATAAATACACACACACACACACACAGATATATATGTACACACACATGTAGTTTGATCAATACGTATCCGAACTGTTACTATATTACGCAGAGTCCGCTTGGCACAAATTCACCTTGCACTCTGCTGTGCATGCGCACTAAGTTTAAATATTCTAGCTTACTTCTGCTTTACGGCACTGTTTTGAATTAACTTGTTTAACGTGTGATTGTTGCATTGAACAGAGAATCTGCATCACATTTCGTCAAAAGCTTATTCCTCAGAAGCCTATACAAAGCTTTCAAAATATTTTCATCGTTATCGACGCAATCAAATATAACTTGTGCAACTGAAACCCGAGTGTCTTTTCGGTCTGCTGAAAGCAGTTTTGACACAAACTTGGCAGACACGCGTCTCATACCTAAATCTTCAGTGATAATGGATTGCACTGAACCGTAACTAATCTGCGCATCCTCTGATAATTCACAGATGGTGTTTCAACGATTTCCCCTCACAGCTGCATGCACATCTGCGATGTTTCACTCAGTTCTGCTGTTTGCAGGTCTCCCAGAATGTTTGTCACTATCTACATTTTTTTGGCCATCTTGGAAACATCTGAACCACTCGTAAAACTGTGTGCGACTCATACACTTCCCTCCATAGACTTTCTGCCATTTTGCGTAGGCCTCTGAGCAGGTATCACCATTATAACTTTTTTCTGTCATTGCCAGTGCAACGATCACACGTTAGACACGTTATTTCGAAGCGCTGCTGTAAACAGGGGAAGTGAGCTAGAACGTTACTATTTCTAGGAGTCGACTTTTCACGGCGGAAGATAGACACAAGTAGCTTGAAATCGTTCGGACTCATGACCCCTTCGTCTGCTGGAGTACGTTAAGAGTTCGCTCCCCTGCTTGCAATATAAACGGCAGTAACGTCGAACAGCCATATTGATATGGCAATGAATATTACTTCCTAGTATAGTAACTACTTTGATCTCTTATTGAGATTTCTCGGAGTAGGTTCTTTGCTTATTACAGACTGATTGTTGCTTATTTTTCTGCATATTGCGAGTCCCTAATATTTCTAGCAGAAAGAAGCCCGTCGTATATACATGTGGGTATTTGAGCGTGCGTGCCTGTGTGTGTATGTGAGTGTGAGCGTGTGTATGTGAGTGCGTGTGCGTATGAGTTGTGTGTGTGCGTGTGCGTGTGCGTGTTATCTACGTGTATTTGTTTTTGTCCCCACCACCGCCTGACAACCGGTGTTGGTGCGTTTACGTCCCTGTTACTTAGCGGTTTTGCAATAACGTCCGATACAATCAATACTAGGCTTTAAAAATATAAAGATAATATCTGGGATTAATTCAGTTTCTTTGACAAAAAGCCTTCGAGGCGGTTCCCTACCATAGCCGCAGTTAAATGACTGAAACATGTTACAGATAAAAGATTTCCGATCTACAGCCACCTCACGTTACAGGATTATTGTTGCCTTCCAGAAATTATAAAGAATGAGTCCCAATTTTTGGATTTTGGCTGTAATTTTACTCTTAGAGAAATTCGGAAACCAAACTAAGAACCTAAAAACTACACTGTCTTCTGAAGTAGAATCGGGTTTCTTTCTGTTTTAGCTAAGATCAAAGTAGTTCACAAGTACATAACATGAAAATGTATAACCACTAAACAAACACACAGTCTCTCTCCCTCTTTCACACACACATTGTCAGCAGGACCACGCTTTCATTCAACAAGTGTAAATGCAATGAATAATGTATGTCAAGTTTCTTAAGTCAATGTGCACTGTCTGTAACTGTAAATAAATTGTAAAGTTGTTATATGAAAGAGTTTTTTCAAGTGAATTCGAGCATAGAAATCTAGATGGACTGAAGTGAAACGAAACACAGAACATAGATCCTTGATTCAACAATTCTCTTGAAAAATGTCCACGCCGCTCACATTTGTGGTTGTTGCATTGCTGTTGTTGTTGGATGTCATAGTTGCACTTAAATTGTCTATCTACAATCGTTGATGTTGTAAAGGTTAGGTTTCTTTTCTCTCTGAAGCTAAGTTTCATGCATTACTATTATTATATGTCCGGATTGTTCGTTCTTCATACCTGTAGAGACGTGTATGTTGCCCTCTGCAATCGTAAACAGAGAATAAATGTAGATTACTGCTTTG
>NC_043000.1:142352505-142360005 GCF_006345805.1 Octopus sinensis
TTGGTTCTTAGGAAAACATACATATAATAAAATAAACTTTATTAATGAAAAAAACAAAGATTGTACTCCTTTGGAACGTATTGGCGAAGCATCACATGTTTCTTAGTGAAGACTCCAGAAGCTATGACAGTTGCAGGCCATTTTGTGTGCATGATTGTTGTAATTTCAGACGCGTCTAAACATGACCATTTGTCAATTCTTACTCTTTATCTTGTGGTCCTGGTCAACCTTTTCTTGTCTGAGGGAAACAAATCATGTCATATTCTTTGGGATTTTAACTTTTTTTAATAGCCCTTTAATTCTGATTTTAAAAAAAATTGTCTATTCTGATATGAACTCAACTCATCACGTTAGATTTGTACCGGATGTTTTCGTCAATAATATTTCTGATTGCTCCTTCTGAAACATAGAGATCTTTTTGCAAGTGACATCATAGATTTTCTCAGATTTCTGTCAATGATTCTTTGAACGTGTTGAATAAATTCAGCTGTTCTTATGGTATCAGACCTTTGGCAAGGATTTTGCTTTTTATATTCTAGTGAAACCTTGGCAGAAGAAACTCCTTACTTCTTGCGAACTTTTTAGACGAAAAAACTGATGAATTCTAAAATTGAACATTTTGAGGAACTGTTGCTTGCAGATGGGATTATAGCACTCCTACATCCGTGAGCATACGACTCATATTGGCGATGGATATCTTCCTTTGGTTTGCGGTGCGCTTCCTGCTATACTGGACCAAAAATTTTAGGATTGTCCGATGCCCAGTCGAGAAGGGGGGGGGGGCACCACGGCAACTATGGAAGCTGTGGACATGATCCCGGTGGAAGCTAACTGCTGATGTAATAACCTCATGCATGGGCATTGCTGGAATTTTGCATAGGCAATGGTCAATAATCCTCTTCCTCAGTTACGAATAGACTTTCATCATATATAGGTGTGTGTGTGTGTGTGTGTGTGTGTGTGTGTGTGTGTATTTTTGTAGGTTACGTGGCTTATTTGACTGAGTAATCGGCTTACAATCGTAAGCTCGTGAGTTCGATTCCCGGCGGCGTTGCGTTGTTATCTTGACCAATATACTTTAGTTTTCGTTACTGTAGCACATAGGGCTGGCAAAAATGAGTTGTAAGTGAGATTCAAACGGCCAACCTAGTTACTCTCGATATCCCGCTGCATCTCCCCGAGATCTACCTTAAAGGTAGGCGCATCTGTCGAGTGTCCACCCACATTCACGTTAATTTCATGAGCAGGTGGTTCTGTTGATCGTATGAACTTGAACTCACGTCGTCGAAACCGACGGACATCCGGATTATTTATATATATGCTTTTATATCTATGTTTTATTTTTTTTATCTGTACGTATATGTCTACGCATAAAAGGGCTGGCCTACATTACAGTCACTCCATCAAGTTTTCTTATATTCGATACGATTGTCTTTTATTACCAATCATCACTTGCAGAAACTTTTGTAATGTCTTTTATTAAATTTATTCTGGTAAAATGTTTTTGAGCACGGGAAAAATCATTTAAGAATTTTGAACACCGAATGGAAATACATTCTCTGCAATAATTCTCAATTTTCTTGTTATTATATGGTATATTGTAATATTTTTTAGTACATCTCGAGAAATGAAGCGATTTCACAATTCTATATTACTTATTTTATTTAATTAGCTGTCCTTGGTATTGTGAATTGGACTTATAATACAGCTGAAACTTCTAAAGCAAATACGAATAAGGATGAACAAAAATATAGACACGCATCTTTGTGAATAGTTTTCAAGAGAGAAATCGAGTGTTCACGTCCACATACACATAGCAGAATAACATTTCATTGATCATTTGAGATTTGTAAGTGTGACTCCATATACGTTTGCATATGTGTATATTTATTAATAAATTGAAAATACATATTTCAATGATATGTCACAGAATATTAGTTATTATTTCGCATTGACTTCTACAGCATCACTTCAATTTTGGCCTAACGCCTAACCATCATGTAGCTTGGTGAGGCTTAAACAGTTCCACATAGATATAAGCATTTTTCCCTACATCATACACCAAATTATTGAGTTCTATAACTGGTACTGTTACCCTCAGGTATAACATATACGAATATACATTTCAAGATCTTGCGCTGTATGTGAGTGTGTGTGTGTGTGGGGGGGTGTGTGTGTGTGTGAGAGAGAGAGAGTGTGTGTGTGTGTGTGTGTGTGTGTGTGTATGTTTAAGATATATTTCATATTCGTGTGTTGGAAGAAAGGATTCTTTTGGTGATTAGCCAATGAGCAATGAAGTCTCTTTTGTGGGTGTAAGTTTCCGAAAGGAATAACAATATGTATTTACCACTGATCAAAGATTTGTAGTGAAGGCATTCAAAATACGTATGCTAAAAACATTAAATCTATTCTAGGTTTTCTAATGCACGCTGTTTTAAGTCTAAAATACTATACATTTATCTCAGTGCGGGTTAATTTTTGTAGTTGTGTTCGGTGTAAACTGCGATAGATAGAAATCCTCTTCGCAACAATAATTTTGTTGACTATTTTTCCTCCGATGTGTAACCAATGAACACCGAAACACATGAAAGTAGTCTCCCTTTATATTTTTTTCGTGTGATAGAAGAAAATAATATAGTGCATTACATCTCTTAATTCTTCCGTAGTAAAACAATGCAAAATTTATATTCGTTGCATTAAACTCATCTAATGCCGACTGTATCCCGCATAATGTATGTATATATACATACATACATAGTTAATCCAAACATAAACAAAGAGAAAACGCAGCAACGCGAAGACGTGGAATAAGTAGTGTTATTGGACGTTCAGGAAAGGAAAGAAAGAAGGAGGATGTCACGTTTCGAGCGGAGCTCTTCGTCAGAAATATACAGAAAGTCCAAAGAAGGGAAGACGGAGAAAGAAAATCGCCAACGAAACACACGATCATACATACATACATACATACATACATATATGCATGTATATATATATATATATGTGTGTGTATATATATATATATATTATATATATATATATATATATATAATATATATATATATATATATATTTATATATATATTTATATATATATATATATACACATACATACATATACATACATATACATATAAACATACATATACACACATATACACGAGGGGAGTGCAGGTGTATTTATATGTGAGCATAAACATATAAGTAGTATATGAATATTTATCTCTCTATACGTATGTATGTATATATGTATGTATGTATGTTTGTATGTATGTATGTATGGATGGATGGATGTATGTATGCGTATATATGTAAACGCTAATCCGATGATGTACAGTGACAACACTATAAAAGAGATACATATGTCAGTTACTTGTTTTACTGCAGTTTCTCTCTTGGCATATGGAGTAGCACATCCGATATTTACTGCCTCGATAAAAGCTGTATATAAAAGAAGCAAACTGATTTTCTACACATTTTCCCCCATATCCATAATTGGGAAGCGTCTGAAGCAAATCGTATTCGAGGACGCATACTTCCAGTTTTATATTTGATTATCGAACCTTATTGTCAAGTGATATGTCAATGCCATATATTGTTGTAATATATTGACATAAAGTTCCTTTGTGCTTCGATATGTCTGTAAAATCATGATTGGTAATAACACTAACAGCTCCGAGATCCACATGCGAAAACTTACAAACCTGTTTTATTGAACTATTCATTGGAAAATTTATAACCCGAATAAAAATGAGAAAAAATATTAATCCCAATTGTATCATATAATCTTTTACTCATTTAACCATTGATCTCTAATTAGCAATTTTATAAAGCTCTAACTACTCTTGGTCGATTAGTCAGACATTTTCATTATTCCCGTGTTGAAATATATTTCTGTGTACAATATTTATAGTCAGGCTAGGATTGTTTCATTCAGGGATAGCATGTCGTCAATTATGATTTCCTCGTTTCTCAATTTAGTTTAACCTTAATTGATGTCAGATCCATCTCTAAAATATTTCCTGTAGAATGTGATATTAAGCTAACAGTTCATGCAACTCTGAAATATATTGATAACAGTAATGTTTATTGCTAATATAGCAAAGCGGAATATTTAAATAAACAATCTCTGTTATACAATTTTGATTTAGAATTTTTATATTTTCCGTTTTAACGATCAAGTGAAGAATCAAATTAAATATCTAAGACGTAATTCAGTAAATGGAAACGTTTCGCTGCCTCTTCACTTTATATAAATATCTTTCCATCTCTTTATTTCAATTACTGAAATCTCTGTACTGGAAGACGCACTTAAATGTTCAATGTACATCGACTCTATTAAAACTTTAGAGACTGTGATCATGTCGAGCGCCTCAAATATTATTTAGATTTAATCAGTTACCAATTCTGAGTACTAATCAGTTAGCAATTATGTTTTCTTTACACAGTCGAGGTTTGATGATAGACAGTGTCTTCATAATTGTTGTTAATTGCCCCTTTCACAATTTACTCAAGTGTGATAATGAACTCTCGCGGCTGCTTCGCAGGAATATTGATTTACTTATGAAGCAAAAGTTCAGATTTGTTATCGAAGGGTTATAGTCGCATAGTCTCTGCCTGTTACTATATCATTCACACTGAGTAATGAATTGTAATGTCGGACCGCCTTCACTAACAAGACACTGCAAACGAATGTGTGAATACCACACAGGTAGGTGATTAGTCCAGCCCGTCTTGATTGTTTTGAGTAATCATAATTTCTAACATTCATATCGTTAAGGTTTGCTTTTTCTTGTTATTTGACGAGAGCATTGCCAACACAAACAAAACAAAGATAAGCGTTACACGTATTCTGTATTCTCGGCTTTATTGAACAGCTGAACGTAGTCAGTACAAAGGATATTTCTCATTCAATTATGCTTTCTATTTTAGTCACTCAGATGTGTTCCGAAACTTCTACTACAGATAATGTTGCTCTACCTTCTGCTTCTGCTATAACTACTGCTATTACGACTACTGCTTCTGATGCTAGAATTACTTCTAACGTCAAAAATAACTGCACTAACAACAACAGCAGTAATAGTCCTTTCTAATTTTGGCTCGAGGTCAGCAATTTTGGGAGAAATGTTATTTATTTATATTGATCTCAGTTCTCGACTGGTACTTTATTTTATCGATACTGGGTGTATAAAAGGCGAATTCAACTTTGGCAGAATTTAAACTCAGCAGATAACGACTCGTAAAAATGTTGTAACATTTTGTCCGACACTAACCATTCCGCCAATACAGCTCCCAAAATAATTGTTTCTAACATTCAAATATGACCACAAATGTGGAGGAAATCGACTACATTCACCACAGTATGTATTTTATTTTGTCGGGTTCTAAACAATAAAAGCGAAGTTGTCCTCTATAGGATTAGATCTGAGGGCGTAACTATCCAGGGCAAATTCCACAATTATTCTACCAATCTATTGCTGTCATTTATTATTGTTTCTAAAATGAGCACCAAGTCAGAAATTTAGAGTAAAATGAACAGTTAATTATAGGGTTAGTATTTAACTAGTATTTCTCTTAATCGAACCTGCTACACGCGTCTCACTAGAAATTGTTGAAGAGCACCTCCATCGATTAACGTCTACTTCTTTTGTTGATACGGCGACTGATAGCTTTGGGCACCTGGAACAACATGTTGATTTCCAGCAGCAGATTCCTTGTCAATACTGTATGTTAGCTAACCACACAAGTCGCAAATCTGAGGTTTGATTAGGTGACCGGTAGAAATCGGGGAATTTTTATATCCTGTCCTAAAATACTTCATTTTGCTACATTCTTCATAGCTTAATGTAGTTCTTCCCCTATCCAATCAGGCACATCCAATCCTGGTTAAGAAGGAATATATTCACAGATATGAAAGAGTTAGGACCTATATACACTGGAAGCTATGCTAATACTATAGAATTACACCAGAAAAAAGATGGTATAGGCACAGAAAAGACCAGAAAAGGTCACAGAAAATGAGAAAGCAGAATACTCTGGGATATACCAATACACAGAGAAAGAGAAATTAAGGCCAATATACCGGATATAGTTGTCAAAGATCACGAAGGAAAAATAAGCATTCGATGTATTAATATCAACAGGAGATAATGTTTGTCTAAAAGAAATGGAGACATTTTCAAAATACAGAGATCTGAAAGTAGAGATAACACGAATGTGGCGTCTAAAAGCAGAAACAATTCCTATCATTATAGGCGAATTACGTACGATAAAATATTATTCAGACAAATACATAACAAAAACTCCGGGACTAACATACAGAAAATAGCACCAGTAGGCATCGCACAAATCCTACGTAAAACACTATCACTACAGAAAAAATTAACTTCGTTAATGGTGTGCATATCTGTGGAGTACTCAGCCACTTTACTTTAATTTTCTCCTCATGTGGTAATGGAAAGTGAACATGACATCCAATATTCGCTGCAGTTTTTTGTCTTTGATTTAACAATATGTAATGTATCTCTGTATCTACTTTTTTTCAATCTATGTTTCTACTGTTCTTTCGATGTATCTAAGAGCCTACTCTGAAAATACTGATAAACTTTAAAAAACACAAAACGAACGCCACCTTCCTTTCAGTCATCATTCACTCTGTCTCTCTCACTTCCTCTCTTCCTTCCTCTCTCCCACATTTAATTTAACAATGAATTTACTGTGTATGTATGTATCTACTTTTCTTTCGATGTATGCATTAATCGACTCTGAAAATACTGATAAAGTCGACCTCTGAGGAATTTGAATTGAGAACTTAGTGTGGGAAAAATATCGCTAAGCATTTCGTCCAGCGTGCTAACGATTCTGCTAGCTCGCCGCTTTATATAATATGAATAATAATGATAATTATGATGGTCTTTAATATATTATTTACGCATTCTACACATAAACACAGAAAAGACTTTTATACAAAATTGATTACAAACAATAGTAACAAAGTGAAAAGTAGCAAGATTAAAATATAAAAAAGTAAATTAAAACTTTAATTTAAATATAAACTTTTTAATTAAATTAGACACTTTACTAAGAGCATTTTGAATGAAAACTTGTAAACCAAATTGCCTCAGGTATGAAACTGCACATCCATATGAATTGAGACAACCCTATTAACAGTTGCCCCATTACACTCAAATTGTGTTTATAAAATATCTATATGAACGCTACTTATCTTTGGCATACCACACAACTCTATTATCGCAGGTTCAAAACCTCAGTTATATAGTTTCGTTATTATACATTATGTTAACGTATTATTACTTCTTAAATCCTCAATGATATTCTGTTGAAACCACATCCACTATGATCAATATTAGTACAATGATGTAATGCGGAGGAAGCGAAGAAAAAGAAAGATAGAGACGAGGAAAAGGGGTAATTTTTTTTTATAAGAACAATAAAGCAAAACACAAACAATGACTGTACAAAACAAGTGATCACACCCTTCCG
>NC_043000.1:142362505-142392505 GCF_006345805.1 Octopus sinensis
TACTGTTTTATCAACATCGAAAGATGCAAAATCGAGCTCGGTACGATTTGAACTCAGAAAGACAAGACAGACGAGGTGCCGGTAATAATTTTTTGTCCGGCCTGCAAACGACTGGGCTACCTCGTCGTCTTAATAAAAAACGATTATTATTATATCAATATTCCTATCATCTGCACAAGGTTAGAAAGTATAATGAAGGACATGGTCGATCTAATTTAGCTCAGTAGTTAATTAGTACTTATGTTATCAACACCTGGGTGATTTAACACACATACACCCACGTATATGAATACTCACACACGCACACAGACACGCACAAAAACGTTTACATATATAAATGTGTGTGAGAATGTAATGTGCGTAACTCTCCCCCCTCTCTCTCCACACACACATATATATATATATATATATATATATATATATATATATATATTCGTACAAATAGAAAGGTAATAAAGTGGATATTATCCACATCCACTTCATTAACTAGCGTAATAATAAATATGTGGAAAATATTGATTAATCATTTTAATGGCGTAAAACAAATGAATTGTCTTTATTTGAGAATCGAAATTCTCTCTACCACTTTCTCCACGTGTACATATACGGAATATATATATATATATATATATAATATATATAATATATTGTATGTATGTATATATGTATGCATGGATGTATATATATATATATGTATATATATAATATATATATATTATATACATGCATACATACATATACTACATATATATATTCTGTGTATATATATATACATATATATATATATATATATATATATATATATATATATATATATATCTATATATATATATATATATATATATATATATATATGTATATATATATAAACATCGTACGCATCTATCTTATAAGTATTGAAATAACTAACAAATCTTTCGCTAATATCTAATCTGCAGTAATAAAATATAACAAACTAGTCTAGGTTTTGCTTTTGATTGCCTCTAAACGACTTCATAAAGCAATTAAATATCTATTGATGATCACATAATGAATACTCTAGATAACAGTAATTAATCACATTTTCTTTAGATATATCTAGATTAATGTTTTTCTTCGCCACCATTCTCTTCTCTATAATTAAGCTAGCAAACGACGGGAGAACTAATATTTGGAAAATATTGATCAATCGAAATGTAATCTGTGAGTTTTCGTCTTTATTTTACTGATTTCATTTAACGTTTAATTCGACATTTATAAGGAAAAGTCAATTTCTTTCGGAGATGACATCAGCGGCAACGTGCAGTGAAAACTTGAGCTACAAGCAGTATATACAGGTATACGCATGTGTGTCTACATACACACAACACACACACACATACACACACACACCACACACACACACACACACACACACATAATATATATATAATATATATATACATATATATACATATATATATAAACACATATATATATATATACATGTACATATATATACATATATATACATTTATATATACACACATATATATATACACATATATAATACATATATATATATATATATATATATTATATATATATAATATAACATATATATATACATATAAATAATAATATATATATAGTATATATATATATATATATATATATATATATATATATATATATTATAATATATGTATAATATATAAATATATTTTCTCTCCCTGTTTATTTCTGTTTTTCTTTCTGTCGAAGAGCGTAGGTTCGAAACATAATACAGTTTCGTTTCTCACTCCCCGAGAGTTAAACTAATACATCTGTTTGCTGTTTACACATCCTTCTTCGTCTTCTGATTTTTTTTTTGTTTTTCGTAAATTCTCACTATATATATGCATACATATACATATATTATTCAAGCGTTACCCACTACTCTGATCCTTTTAACGCTGAGGCTATATTTTGCTTGTCTTCAATCACATTAAATTCACTTTCATATGTCTAGTCTGTACTGTTCTGTGTTGTTTTGATTGCTCTCGGCCCTATATTCTGCGAACTTTTCGCGGGCACCGCCAACATGGAAAGTTCTAAGTCTTTATCATTAATGGTACAAAACTGAGTAATAATATTTGGTTAATAACTGATAACAGATTAAGGACTTTCTGTGTAAAGTAAATAGATGGATCATCTATGTACTTTGATCATCTATGTACATGGGGCCCGTCAACCTTCGACCGCAGGGGTGGCAGAGGTTGAGCGACGGCTCTGCGCGAGTACACCCACAAACATGCACACATGTATATATTATTTGAGGTCACTTGTGAAGACCCTCATGATTGCCACTGGTATCATGGAATTTAGTAGAACGTTTTTCATTGTCGGGTTGTCGATGCCTAAACCGGCCACACCCACAAACTTTTCTGATGAAGAGTGTTGCTAGCATCCCAGTATTATTGAAAACAAGTCCTGTCGAAAATTTAGTTATACGTATCGTAGTTTTCATAACAATCTACCTGTAGCACGGGCCCTCAGAAATTTTGTGTTGGTGGAAGACTGCTGGCAGTAACACATGCCTTAGCTGCTGTGAAATCAAGTCTCATGGAGAAAGTCACTCCTGGGAGTAGATCACAAAACCAGATATACAGGAAATGGCATTGAACTTTTTCCTTATCATTTCCTAGATCATTGAGCTTTCATATTCTTAAGCTTGAAACCCACACTGTCAGGAGTTACCTTGACTTGGTTTGTCTCTGGATCATAACAGTACGCCGGAGATGGTCAGTATGAAGGTGTGCAAGCCATATTGGACCAAAAATTTGAGGTTGTGCAATCACCAGAGGGGCAATTATCTGATACCGATCCAGCAGCGAACCTGGAAGCAATGGACGCGAATTCGGGTGTAGCCGACTGCTGACGCCCTAACGTTATGTACTGGTAATGTTAGTATTTTGCATGGATTATCGTCAGAATTATGATGTTCCACAGTCATAAGCGGGCAGATGTGATGTATGAGCGTGTTTGTGTGCACGCGGGTGCGTTTGAATGTACGATATGTATAATTGCATGCATGTATATGTACGTTTAATGTATATGTAAGTGTGCGTTTGTATACATACATATAATATATATATATATATATATATATATATATATATATGTGTGTGTGTGTGTGTGTGTGTTGTGTGGAGTCGCAATGGCCCAGTGGTTAGGGCAGCGGACTCGCGGTCGTAGGATCGCGGTTTCGATTCCTAGACCGGGCGTTGTGAGTGTTTATTGAGCGAAAACACCTATAAAGCTCCACGACGCTCCGGCAGGGGGTGGTGATCCCTGCTGTACTCTTTCACCACACTTTCTCTCACTCTTTCTTCTGTTGGCCTGCTCGCTTAGCCAGCGGGGTGGCGTCATTTGGAGGCTAAAACAATGCGAACGCATTGTGACCAGCGATGTGTAACAGCATCTGATGGTCTGGTCGGTCACGTGATCACGTGATATATATATATATATATATATATATATATATATATATCAGGTTGAGTAAAAAGTAAGCAACGTTTTGATCCATGAAGCATTTGTACCAGATTTTTGTACATTTATTAATTTTTAAAAAACATTTCTTTTGCAACTGTCTGATAATATAGACACAGATTTTCCCAAATGCATCGATGAATTAACATTGATATTTTTTCCACTGTTGTTACAATCATCTGAACCTGAACTGTCAAAGTGCGATATTACAGCGATTTTGCTATTCAACTTCATAAAAGGACATAAAGCATCTGCAACTACTCACGATATCAACAAAAGGGTGAGGAAATTACCAGTGAGTGGTCAACTCGAAAATGGTTTAAACAATTTTACAGTGGAGACCTGAACCTTGAAGATCGTGAGCGTAATGGACTCCCATCTGTCATCGAAGACTGTCAGTTAAAGATCGTCATGGAGAAAGATCCCCGTAAAACCACTCGAGAACTGGCATAAGAACTTCCTGTTAGCCAGGAAACTGCTGGCAACCATTTGTATGCGATCGGAAAATCGAAAAATAGATTAGAGCTCGACAAACGGATACCACACGACTTGAATGAAAATCAGAAATGCGCAGATATGAAATTTACCTGTCACTTCTCAGGCCGATCCATTTCTCGCCCGTTTTGTAACTTGCGATGAAACGTGGATTCTGTACAATAACAAAAACTATTCTTCGTAGTGGTTGTGAAGCATCGGATATCTTCCCTAAACCCGAGCTTTTCCAATAGAATCGTATGGTAACTGGTCGGTAGTGTACTGCTGGACTCACCCACTATAACTTCATAGATCCCAGAAAAAACATTGCTGCAGAAATATTGTCAAAATGAAATTGTCAAAATGAACAAATAACTGAGTTGTCAAGAGAAGAGACCCAATCATTCTTCAGCCTACATGACCATAGGTGAAAATGATGGCAATGAAAAGAGCGCAGGTGAAAATGATGGCAATGAAAAAAGCGCAGGTGAAAATGATGGCAATGAAAAAAGCGCACGAGCAATTGGCTGATAGGTGGGAGGAGAAACCTCTGCACGGCAAATATGTGATCCGCAGCAAACAAGCTGATGTTTACCAGAAGCAAACCCATCAGTGGCTACGGAGCTCAGGGCTAAAAGCAGAGAGCGAAGGTTTCATCCTGGCTGCTCAAGATCAAAGCCTATTAACTCGGAACTACCAGGCCAATGTGATGAAAAATGGAGCAGACCCAAAATGCCGATTCTGCAACGACATGATTGAAACAGTGGACCACCTAATCTCTGGATGTAAAGTCTTAGCACCAGTGGAGTATAAATTAAGACATGACAGAGTTGGCCAATATCTCCACTGGCTAATAAGTCGGCATTACAATATCAAAACTGCCGACAAGTGGTATAATCACCACCCTGAGGCTGTAACTGAAGGAGAAAATGTAACCATTCTGTGGGACTTTCCAGTACATACAGACCGAACCATCAAGGCCAATAAACCAGATATTGTTGTGAAAGACCAAAACAATAAAGTTTGCTTATTGATCGACATGAGCATCCGCTGTGATCATAATATCTCAGCGAAAGAGTTTGAAAAGCTCAGAAAATATAAAGACCTACTCATTGAAATTGAGAAAATGTGGCATCTCAAGGCGGTTACAATACCAGTGATCGTAGGAGCACTAGGAATGATCAAGAAGGGAACCGAAAATTATATGAGAATGATCCCTGGCTTACCATCCCTGCAAGAAGTGCAAAAGATTGTCTTAACTGGTACATCACACGTATTGAGAAGAGCATTGTCGATGTGAGAACTGTTGCTGCTCATGTATTTTAATTTAACTTTAAAAGAAAAAAAAAAAAAAATGAACGAACTACTGAGTTTGGTTTAATGGCCTACCAATGTATACTATGAGTTTCTTTGCCCTAGGAGTCGGGAAGACACTCGGCAAGAAATGATAGCAAATTTGAAAGAAGAAGAAAAAAATGTAATAATAATAATAATAATGATATATATTGTTAGTAGGGGGAGCGAATATCTACCACACTTTAGCATGGCGGACAGGTGCTCGCGAGTAGGATGAGCAAAATATCTCGAAACTGGGTCAGTCTTGCGATCCTGTTACCTGCTAGAGAGTGGTAGGTGTTCGCCCCTCCTGCTAACAATATATGTTGTATGTAATGGGTGCAGAATCGCACCGATAACCAGCTGGCGGAGAATCAGCCTAGGGTTAAACTAGTAGTAAGATGGAACAGCTCCTTTGATGTGGCGACTGACTCTGCTTCTAGTATATTACTACTCTGATCTGTTCTTGAGATTTTACAATTAGCTATTTTGCTTACAGATATATAATTTATTTTAGTACCCGTCACGGTCCTAGCTGTGAGATAACTAGCCGTCCTTAGCGTGGCGCATGGAGGCATTTTATGCTCTGCAAAAGACCCTGACTAAGAGATGGGTTCATTGACCTGGGACCTAGCTGTCACTCTCTCAGCCTACTTAGCCATAGCTGATGAATCCTGGCTTTATAGGGTTGAGAGAGTACTGCCCATATAGCACCCTACTGAAATCTCCATTGATTAGGCGTGAAGATATTTCTACATCCACAACCTCGATTACGCCTTCTCAAGCTCTTTAGTGACGGGATCTTTGCGAAAACGGCAGGTGCAATATGTCACTGGAAGCTGTAGTACAGTCCTGTTTTCAGGCAGTCAATGGGTTTGGTCGCATGATAATTATCTGGAAATGACAACATCAATCGGTATGTGGTGGCCCTTTCTGGAGACAACACTGTTTACTCCACACGAAGAGAGTCCTAGAAAAGCTAACTAAGTTAAATTTTATATTCATGTATCCAATTGGCAAACCGCCATCAATGAAATCTAAGGAGTACAGTTCAATATTTAAGAGATGAGGAATTATGTACATTATATACATTAGTAGATTTAACAGTGGTTTGAATATAACTCAGAGAGAAACTAAAGATGATTAATTCTTAGTACTCTACTCACCTGAAAATATGAATGCATACAGCTATTGCTTTATCATTTTAATGCATTATGACATGACAACATGTACATTTTTGCAACTACCAGCTAATATCGATGCACCGAAACAGTTGTAGGGATTTTTAACACAACCTCTTCATTGAATGTTATATTCAAATATTTTCATATAATCTGAACAGATATTCACGGATTTCCACATGTATATCCAGGAAAAGGAGAGAGCGTACTGCATTATAACATCTCGTTGCTGATACTCAAACAACGCTTTGAAAAGCAAACTATAAAGCTATTACCCATATTATATACACATACACACATATACATATACATATATAATTATATAATATAAAATATATATATTGATAGATAGATCGATAAATAGATAAACTGAGAATGTGGTGGAAGGTATTGCTATGGAATATATATATATATGTATATATATTATATATATATATGTATATATATATATTATATATATATATATATATATATATAATATATATATATATATATATATATATATATGTATATATATATATATATATATGTATATATATAATATATATATATATATATATATATATATATATATATATATATATATATATATATATATATGTATATACGTATGTATGTATGTATGTTCATATTCTTCCAAGAGTCTCACTTTATTTCCATTTTTATGAGTATTAAGAAAACAGGAATTCTATGGAAGCCCGTAGGTTGGACTATAAATTCAATTTAAAAGCATTAGACATCTATCAAACTGAATCATTGTTTCTCTTTGAGGTATACGATAGATAATCGAAGTGCTTGTGCAATGCTCAGCAACATCCTTTATTATACAATATGTTGCCATGTCAACTTGTGGAAGAAATGCTGCCAAAATTGTACGAGAATATTAGGAAAGCGAAAGAAAAACAAATAGCGTGTATTAGTTTTAATATTCAGGAAATACGTAAGTGAACTTTAATGATTCGAGTCTACGCTCTTCTACAGAAAGAAACAAAGAGAAAAGAAAAAGCCATGGAGAGAACTTCCTCCCAAGTTTTAGTATCCACTTTCTTACTTAGTTTTTGTACTATTGACGACTCTCCAGAACCACTTTACCACACTCAGATCCGAGTACAATTGCGAGTTTATATATCAGGGATTCTACCATCACGTATCTAACTATTCACTAATGCATTTGAAGAAAAAATATGCCCATCGTGGAAGCTAACTTAGGATCAATTTAACTTCGCTATGTACAAAGAGAACCTTCCACGGTTATTTATTTCCAACGAAATTTAATCATTTCTTTCTATTTTCAGGCAAACCACATTACGTGTCTCAGTCCTCGTATCTGCTGCAATCAGATCTAGGGCTTCTGTTACTATATCTACACTTAAGAGGAAAGCAAGTCGATGTTCCACTCAATGTATCCTTGAGATTTCATGGATTCATTCTATAATGGATTACATGATCGGTCAATGATAATTTATGCTACTGCTTTTCAACCACTGTCATTAGGACAAGTAGATCTATTTATATCAGCATCAACGCTACAACAGACAACAGCAATAAGAACGGCACAGTCACAAACATCAACTCCCCTTCACATCAGTAAGTTCCTCAGCATCTCTGCTCTAAACAACAGCAGCATCAGTACCACCACAACTATGACAGTGAGTATGTGAATATAATCGATGAATCTTCTCTGGAACATCGGAACAGAAACATGAAAAAATTAATAAAATTTATGGTACAAACACACTGGCGGGAAAGCGAACAGCAGTGTGTTTCTAAATAATTAATGCTGATAATGATAATGATAATGATAATTGATCACAGAAATCAATAATAATTAGAATATATAGAAACATAATTCATTATACAAAAGCAATAGACATAAATATTATTACGCTTCTTTGCGTCTGACAACGCGTTCGATTATTAGTGTTTTATTCGGTAAGAATTTACTGTCATGAGCAAGTAATCATTGGTTAAAATACACAGGGAAAGATAGGCAGGCAAAGTGAACCGGAGCGCCAGACAGACACCGAAGACAAATCCTAAATGGGTGAGTAAACATAAAAGTACAAATATAAGTGGAATAGGCTTGGCTGTGTAGTAAGGAGTTTGCTTCACAACCACATGGTTCCCGGTTCACTCCCATTGTGTGGCACTTTAGGCAAGTGTCTTCAACTATAGCCTCGAGTCAACCAAAGCTTTAAGAGTGGATTTGGTAGACAGAAACTGAAAGAGGCACGTCTTTATATGTGTGTGAGTGTGCGTGTGTGTGTGTGTGTGTGTGTGTGCGTGTGCGTATGTAGTTATGTGTGCGTGCCTTTTTGTTTGTGTTTGCCTCCTCCGCCATCGCTTGACAACCGATGGTGATGTGTTCATGTCTCCATAACATAGCGAATCACCGAAAGAGATCGATAGACTAAGGATTAGGTTTTCAGAGAATAAGTCTTGGGATCGATTTCTTTGACTTAAACCCGTTAAGACGAAGCTCCAGTACGGCCGCAGTCAAATGAATGAAACGTGTGAAAGAGTAAATGAGTAATATATATATGAAATAGAAAATTACTATTTGTAAATCTCTCAACGATAAACATTCATTGTAAGAAATTATTTGCCAACATAATGAGACTGTCCTGATTAGGACGAATGCTACTGTTATTTAGCCCAAGGAAACGTCACCTTCTGCTGGTTATACGACATGCTATCGGTAACCTTTTATTTTCGAAAAGTCAGCACAAAACAATATCTGTGTATCGCGATTTCTGGGTTTTTTCCCTTCATCAGCAAAGAATATAATACGAGAATCTCCGCGAAATCGACTTTGCCTTTCATCATTTCGGGGTCGATAAATTGATTACCAGTTACGCACTGGGGTCGATATAATCGACTTGATACCTATGTCTGTCCATGTTTGTCCTCTCTATGTTTAGCCCCTTGTGGGTAATAAAGAAATAGAAATAGGTATTTCGTCTGCCGTTACGTTGTGAGTTCAAATTCCGCCGAGGTCGACTTTACCTTTCATCATTTCGGAGTCGATAAATTAAGTACCAGTCACGCACTAGGGTCGATGTAATCGACTTAATACCTATGTCTGTCTTTGTTTGTTCCCTCTGTGTTTGGCTCCTTGTGGCTAGTAAAGAAATAGGTAAAGAAATAGGTATTTCGTCTGCCGTTACGTTGTGAGTTCAAATTCCGCAGAGGTCGACTTTGCCTTTCATCCTTTCGGGGTCGATAAATTAAGTACCAGTCACGCACTAGGGTCGATGTAATCCACTTGATACCTATGTCTGTCTTTGTTTGCCCCCTCTGTGTTTATCCCCTTGTGGGTAATAAAGAAATAGGTACTGTTGATGGTGATGGTTGAAAACAATTAACACAAAGAGAGAGAGAGAGAGAGAAAGAGAGAAGAGGTTAGACAGAAAAAAAATTGTACAGACCCCCGAATGGGAAGACAAAAACTGTTTATCATGAAGCTTTGCAATAAGTTCCAAGTCTACATATTATATCATTGTTTTGACGAAAAATATGGGTCAGGTTTAGTAAAATTTAATATGTACACAAAGCATGAAGAGCCCTCATCAGGAGGAAGCTTAAAAGCCTTATCGGGCAGCTTTTGAGCTAGTTGAGAATATATTGAACGTAATTTATGTCGAAAAAGTCACGTACGGGCCATTTACTTAAACCTCTTTTTCTCTTGAAATCAAAATATTTAGTTTTGGATTTAGTGCTGTATTTAATTTTCTCCTTAAAGTCGCATGTTATATGACGAGAGAATTATCTTGGTTAAGGTACGAGTAAATTGATTATTATCGTCTTTAGTCGATTATCAAATAAACATTTGGGAGTGGTAGTGACAATATCTACAATTACCACTTTGCATATTTTCTTCATTATATTTCTTTATTATTATATGTACACCGCTTCCATTCAGCCAAAAACAGAAGGTGTAAATATCTTGTATGTGTCTCGGACAAATTTTTAATTTAAATAAACTGATTTGCTATTGGCAATAAAATATATATAATAATTGTGAGAAAGCATTTCAAAGGAATCGTTGCTATTATCATATAGGCGCTTCTATACTCTAAGACCACGAGATATAAAGTTTAACTAAATCTTTTCTCTGGCTAATTGCAGTTTGTATTATAACGAAATGCTTGGCGTATCAAGAAGTACTGCCTCGAAAGTAATGACAGACTTTGAGAAAGAGGGAAAAACCTCATCGTCGGAACAAAACCCCGAATGAAAAGTAAAACATTCAGACAGGGACCGTCGAACTCTTACGCAAATTGTTAGAAAGGATCACAAAAGTACAGCTCCCAAAATTACTGCGGAGCTTAATGACCACCTCGAGAACCCAGTTTCTACAAAAACTATTTGCCGGGAGCTGCGCAAAGCCAGAACAAAGGGTGCAAACCATGTAGAGTAGAGTGAAACCTACAGAATTGATCCTTGGAGCAGTAGAAGAATATTATTTTCTCGGACACGTCATGCTTTACTTTATTTCCGATCAGAGTATACGAGTATACGTGTGGAGACAACGAAAAGAACCATTTAACCTAGAGGACCTTCTTCTGTTAAACATGGAGGAGGATCTGTGATGATCGGGGGGCTGGGAGCTCAATATTTTGGAAATCTGCCGGCCTCTTCATGGGAGAATGAATAGTCAAGACAATTTAAGCATTTTATCTGATCAAATTCATCCTATGCTTGTGGAACTGTTTCCAGAGGGAAACACAATCTTTCAGGATGATAATGCACCAATTCACACAGCTAAACTCTTACTGAATGGCAAGAGGAACATCCTAATGAGGTTGAACATCTTTTCTGACCACCACAGTCCCCAGATCTCAATATTATTTCACATTATGGTGCATTTTAGAAAAACAAGTAAGGGATCGATATCATCACTATAAAAACTGAAGACTGTTTTAGCTGAAGAATGGACAAAAATTCCCTTGGAAAAAATTCAGACTTTGTACGAGTCCAGACCTAGTAGAATTTAAGCTGTAATTACTGCCAAAGGCGGTGCTACTCCATATTAAAATACATTTTTACATTATTTACATTAGGAATAAAAACCCAGGTTTGAAATTTCCCCAAGACACCTGACGAAGGCTGGAGGATATATCAGCCGAAACGTTGCGTTAACAACAAACAAGACGAGGGCAAATATCTGTCAAATATAAATAACGTAAATAATGTAAATAATATACATAAATCCCCATCTCTTAAATATAGAACTGTAAAATAAATTTCTTTGAAATTTTAAGTTGCTTCCATTATTTTGTCCAACCCCTGTATATATTTGTGTGTTTGTGTGTATAAAACACAGATACGAACACATACATATAGATATATCCGTATTGCGACTGTATGTGCGTGTGTATGCCTCTCTCTCTGTGAGCGCACGCGTATTTGTGCGCTTGCCTATGTCTGTACATGTGCCTGTGTCTGTGTTTATTTCTTGGCATTATTTCAAACTTCAGAAATGGCGGATACATAAAATTTGCAAGCAACTAATAGCTTTCAGATAATGTTTCAAACTTTAGAAAAATGAAACCTTTGCTGAGAGTCTGATATGATCCTTTTACTTCTTTATGTTGAACAACATCGTAAGATAAATTTACTTATACAGTCTAACGAAAATAAATACGTTTTAAAGGTATATACTTGCTATGTGTATTCATTCATTCATTCTTTTGCTCTTATACTTGTTTCAGTCATTTGACTGCGGCCATGCTGGAGCACCGCCTTTTAGTCAAAGGAATCGACCCATGGACTTAAACTTTGTAAACCTGGTACTTATTCTACCGGTCTCTTTTGCCGAACCAATGGGTTACGGGGATGTAAACACACAAAGATCGGTTGTCAAGCGATGGTAGTGGTGAGGGGACAAACACAGACACAGACACACAAATATATATATATATATGTATACATATACATATATATATATATATATATGTGTGTGTGGTGTGTGTATATATATATATATATACATATATATATATATACACATATATATATATATATATATATATATATATATATATATGTAAATAAGCCACAGAAGACTAATAACCTTCTAACACAAATCTTCTGTAGTTTTTTCACTCTTTTTTATGATTATCATTATTATTATTATTATTATTATTATTATTATTCAGTAGTTTTATTTTTATAGCGTGCTTTCACTTCACTACCGAGCGCAGCTCTGTGTGCCTTGGGTATGTGCTGTGATTTGTTGTGATGCTCTGATGGTTATTGTATTGAAAGTGTTCTGCGTAGGATGTGTGCAGTGCCTAGTAGTGCAATTTTCTGTATGCTATATGTGTTTGTAAGTCCTGGTGTTTTTGTTATGTATTTGTCTGAATATTTTTTTATCATGCCTAATGCACCTACTATGATAGGAATTGTTTCTGTTTTCAGGTTCCACATTCTAGTTATCTCTATTTCCAGGTCTTTGTATTTTGAGAGTTTCTCCATTTCTTTTAGAGACACGTTGTCATCTGCCGGTATTGATACATCAATTAGAAAGCATTTTTTTTTCTTCATGATCTGTGACAACTATATCTGGTCTGTTGGCCTTAATTTCTCTATCTGTGTGTATCGGCATATCCCAGAGTATGGTTGCTTTCTCGTTTTCTGTGACCTTTTCTGGTGTGTGCCTATACCATCTTTTTTCTGTTGTTATTCCATAATGTTGGCATAGCTTCCAATGTATGTAGGTTCCAACTCTGTCATGTCTGTGAATATATTCCTTCTTAGCCAGAACTGGGCAGCTAGAGATAATATGATTTATTGTTTCTTGTCCATCTCCACATATTCTGCAGTAACTTGTAATATTTCTTTTCATTACATGTTTTTGGTAATTTCTGGTGGGGAGGCTTTGGTCTTGTGCTGCAACTAAAAATCCCTCTGTTTCTGCTTTGAGTCCTGAGCTTCTCAACCATTGCTGGGATTTTTCTTTGTCTATTTCTTTTGCGTTTAGTTTAGTGCAGTATTTACCATGAAGGGGCTTTTCTTGCCATCGTTTTATCATGGCTCGTTGCTGTTCTATTTTTAGTTTGGATTTCATTTGTTTTATAGCTTTTGTTGTTTCTTCATCATCTTCTTCTTCTTCTTTGTGTTTATTAGGTGGTATGATTTCTTGTTTGTATTTGTCAGCTTCCTTAAATACTGAGAACAGTTTTTTGTTTTGCTCGTGTTTTGCTGCTATCTGGATCAGTTTTCCTTTCTTCTGAAGTAGGTATTTTTGCAGTCCTATGGTGGTTATTTTATAGTAGTTTTCCAGCTGTATAAGGCCTCTACCACCTTCTATACGTTGTATATATAGTCTTTCTATGTCAGATTTTGGGTGATGCATCCTAGATCCTGTCAGTATTTTTCTTGTTTTCCTATCTATTTTGGACAGTTCATTTCGTGTCCAGTTAAGGATATTGTAGCTGTAACTTATAACTGGAACGGCTAAAGTGTTGATACCTATTATCTTGTTTTTAGCATTGAGCTCTGTTTTTAGTATTGATCTAACTCGTCTATAATATTCTTTTTTTATGTTCTCTTTCATTTGTGTGTGTTGTGTCTTATCTAGTTCATGGATTCCTAAGTATTTGTAAGTTTGGCTTTGGTCTAATTCTTTTATTTCATTGGTTTTATCTAGTGTGATGTTGTTACTCTTAACTAGTTTTCCTCATTTCATGGTTACTTTGGCGCATTTTTCTAATCCAAATTTCATATATATTTCTTTGGTAAATCCATGATTTAAATTATTATCATTATTATTATTATTATTATTATTATTATTATTATTATTATTAATACTATTATTAATATTATTATATACGGCAGACTTCTTTCAGTTTCCGTCAGCCAAATCCACTCACAAGGCTTTGGTAGACTCGAGGACATAGTAGATGACACTCGTCCAGGGTGACACGCAGTGGGACTGGAAACTGAACAAGCTTCTTAACACACATCCACTCCTGCGTCTCTCTCTCTCTCTCTCTCTCTCTCTCTCTCTCTATCTCTCTTTATATATATAATATATATATATATATATACCTACAACGCCAATAAATACCAAACGTTGCTAATCCGATTTTTAGGTTTTGGTTAGCAAAAGGTGGTCACACTCTTTTCTAGCAAATTATTTGTTTAATGGTATTAAGTATATAGGGCCAAATAATTGACTGAGAAAGCATTAAAATATTATATATAAATCAGTATTAGAAGAGCATCAGGTAGAAAATATTACCTGTCTTATAGGTGCAACATACATAAATGCACAAACATAAATAACACTATACAAGAATCGTCTGTTATCGGCGGCGGTACCCTCATACCACGAGGTTGCAGTCTACTAGGCCTCATTAGTGTGAGATTACCGGTGGCCACATACCAAACAAATGACGTGAGTATATGTATAATAGCAGCATATTTTCAGGCACTGGTGTCGCCGATAGCGAGCAGGCTTGTAAAATTTAAGCATGCGTTTCCGAAGCAGTATTAGTACCGAAAAGCAATCTTGATATCCAGCTTAACGTGGATGTCTTGTTAGAACAAGGAATCCTACGTTTTTAGCCATGAGAGATCCTCTCATGATGACGCACGATGAAGAAAATCACAGGCAAAATCCCTGGGGTTAGTGTTAGGGTGAGGGTATTTTACGTCCCCGGAACACGCATATCACAGGATTTTCATACTTATAACAGAGTGAATGGAGCAGAGAGATACCCTCCGTATCATTTGCAAGTAATAGTAGCATGTATTTCCTTTAAACTATTCTCTACTGTATTAACAAAGAAAGAATCATTCGGTGAGTCCGTACAAAGACAGTACTTAAAACTTCTATTGTAACTTCGGTGTTCTTATCCAAATCATCCAGCCTCATTATTCTTACTGATTATTATAAATGGTTTCTGAAATAAGTACAAACCAGGATATTTAGTTTGTTGCACGAACCAGCCAACTGACTATGACAAAAGGTTTTAAATATATCTTTTCTCTCGGTGGTAAGAGGACGAAATGTCAAGTTGACCTTGGAGCAAATTGAGTAAAGAGCATCTTCTGCGACGCTCTAACGATTCATCTAAATGATTCCATCACGAATACAATGATTTAATAATTCATTATAGAGGGAACATTTGATAAAATCGACTCGAGTTATTGAATGGGGCTTATATGATTGAATATAGAGGCCGGAACGTCAAATAAACAAGGTACGATTAGTAACATCGTGGATCGATGGCTAGCGTAATCGGGTCATGATCGCAGGACCATCTGTTCGATTCCCGGAGGCGTGTTGTGTCCATGAGCAAAATAGTTTATTTCACGTTGCTCTAGTCCACTCAACTGGCAAAAATTAGTCGCACCTGTAATTCAAATGGTCGGCCTTGTCACATTCTGTGTCATGCTGAACCTGGCTGAGAGTTATGTAAACAGTACGCGTGTCTACAGAGTGCTCAGCCACTTGTACGTTAATTTCATGAGGAGGCTGTTTCATTGGTCGGATGAACTGGAACATCGTGGCCGTAACTGACAGAGTGCCTGTTAGAAAGAAAACTAACAGATAAACATTTTAATCGCAGATCGACCGATTAAGCCAGGCAACTTCTATTGCATTTCTCGTGGTATTATTAAGATTTTAATCAATGTGGGTAGGATCGTTAAGTTAAGTTGAGTTAAGTTAATTTTTTGGCTCAAAAAGCAAAAAGCAAGGCCATGTAGGGGGACATGGAGTTATGTACAGGGTGGTGTTCATGCAAAGAGTTCAGGCCATTTCTGGTCAAGAGAGACTTTGAGCCGAGCGTGAGACCAAGAACCATGCGGGTAGCCAGCTTCTGGACTCTTTACATAGTCTTCAAAATTCCTTTGTGGCATTTGGCCCCATCATACAGTTCTGACCTCAAAGCGCGTTGAAGTCAACTGAACCTTTAATTCTGCTGGAATCGATAAATAAACTTTCAGTTAAGATCTGCTACCGAATTAATTAAATAGCACCTTCCACTAAATTTGTACATTTGCATCAATTCAAGCTATTAAAGGCTGGTGAAGTAATAGAGTGGTAAGTGCGTTGGGAAAAATGCTTGTTTTATTTATTCTGGTTCTCTATGGCCTTTGTTATAAGACCACTGGAGTGAACTTAACTATTCATTCTTACAACTTTAATAAAGTACCTATCGAGGAATATAAACGACTATTTTGCGCTCCTAAATTCGAAGTATTTTCTCTGTGTAAGGAATTTCAAGCGTGGTGGATAGGCAGAGCCTCAGGCAATATAACTTCTGGTAATGAATAATATTCGACCTGTTCTTAGCTCCAAATCTATCGCCATCCTCATCCAAGCTTGTAAATAAAGTAACTAGTGCCATACTGAGGTTGGTATTTATTAATATAAATAATGTTTACGATAATATTAATAATTCATTACAAGGAGTGGGTAATTGATAAATTCGATCTCAAAACTTGACTGGAACGCTAATTGTATTATATTCTGGAGGATAAAAGGGGATACGGATCTAAACAGGATTTGAAATAAGAACCTAAAGAGCCACAACTATACAATAAAAGGTATTTTATCTGATGCCTTATTGATTCCGTCAGTACACCTACAGTCGATATTGTTTATAATAATATTGATATAATAATAAATTAATTGTGAACGATATGTTCAACCTTTAAATGCCAGGAAAGGATTCGACCAATGAGTGTGCTGAGACGGCAAACTAAAGCAACAAAAACAGAAAGTAACACTATTTACTTAAGAGTAAAAGTAAGGCAGTCAGTCATTGTAGGAGGTCATTAGTAGTAGAGTCGTTGTACGAGTTCTCAGTTGGAGTCAGTGTCAGTTACGTGATATATAGTAGTTAGAGTTAACATCAAGGTAGACGTTTCGTAGTCATTGTCTTGCGGAGCTATCAACGATAGCAGGATAGACGAGTCAAAGATAATAAGACGTGGAATAACGCCAGAACATAATAGTGGCAACAAGAATATTACAGCGCCGACAATAACATACAAGGAGACGAGGATCCATATTATAACAATATAACAATTGTTAGTCTCCTGCGAAATAATATTTGTCATGCCGAACAATATCCATTTTCCGTTGGTAATGACCTCACCAATTTAAAAGTTGTGAAACATCATTTGAAGAAGTCCACCATTTACGAACCTAGTTTCTATCGCCACAAAACTTTTCGCCGGAAGTTGCACAAAGCCGAATTTCACGGGAGGGCTGCTATCAGAAAACCCCTACTTGCAAAGCAAACGTTGCAAAACGTTTAGAATGGAATAAAACCTACAGAATTGGTCCCTAGAGCAGTGGAAGAATAAGTAAGCATGAGGCATGTACTGTATTGCCTCGTATTTATATCTTAATCTTGGCGTCCCTGCTAATAAGTGCTTCGCCTAGCAAATTATTTTATTTTCTATTTAGAATTCGAAACCATCGTCCAGGAGAAAGATGGTAAATGTCTTATTTTTCATTCCCTTGGAAGTTTTATCCCTAATAGTGGTTTGAATTTCGGCTTTTCCTTCTAGTGTGTTAGATGTCCTATGATAACCATCTCTTATCTGTGTCAATGTACTCTGTATGTATTACACACACACACACACACACACACATATATATATAATATATATATATATAATATATATATATATATCGAAATAAGCAAATGGAAAAAATGTCTTGTGTTATCTATTCAACATTACTCGTGTTTCATTTGCTGATAGACATTACAAACCTCTACAGGTAGGAGAAGCTTGTAAGATATCTCCTATTAGAAAATGTTCACACAAATATATAGATCGAAAGATAAACAGAGTTGAATGTGAAAAATGATGTAGACCCGAAACATTATATTTTACTTTCTTTTTAAAAAATTCTGGAAAGGAAGCAAAATTTTGATTACAGGAGAGTCATACAAGTACTTTCTTTCTAAAAGCATGTGTATTATTGCAAGGGGAGAAAATCTTGTTTCAGTGAGTATTAAAGATGCCTTTAAAATAACTTATTTTGGGTAGTAATGATGACAGCGTTAATCTCATTTTGAAAGCCCATGTATTGCGACAAAAACCTTTATGAAACTTAGAACTGTTTAATTATATAAGTATTATGAAATATATATATATCAATTATAACAGACAATGACGCATAAGCCTCAGCGGAAATTATGGAGATCCTATATATTGCAAATGATGCAGTTCCTGTGCTATAGTATACAATACATGGAGTTCGGTATTTCAAGAAAACTATGACATTTTATACGTTCTGCCTTTAATAAATACGTACACACAAGCATACATACACACATACATCCACTCACAAGCACTTATATGAATAACTGTATGGTGCATGTATGTATTCATGCAGGCAGGCTTGTATGTATGCAAACAAGTTGTAGTTTGTTTCGATGTTAAATCGGCTCCCCATTCAGGGAATTCGTTGATTTGCAGCCAAAAGAAAAAAATGAATATTGAAAGCAAAAAATGAAAAGCAAAGCCAAAACACACCTGGCTAGAGGATATCCTGTTCAGGAAATTCTCATAATTATATATAGGATTGGCATCTGCTTTTATTAAGCTACTAAGGGATTGATCGCAAAATTTAGTAGTACAGGCTATATCGTGAAAATGCAGATGCTTATTACGCGAAAGGATATGGTTAAGACTTAAGGATATATCAATCAATAACTTTACACACACCAAACAAAATTCACTAAACCCTGTGTAAACGAAATATTACTGGCTACTATTTAGCGGGTCATATGGAATTGAATGGTATATATCAACAGTAGAAGCAGTGAAAATTGTTTTAAAAAGTGCCAAACGTTTGACCTTATGCATTAGAATGAAAATATGTGATGCTGCTTTTTGTTTGTCTCCGTTATCGGATGGTTTGATAAACCAGAATTACCATCAGTAAGCATAAACTGACTGCAAATCATGTAATATAATACTATTTTTGTGGGAGATTATAAGACAAGGCACTGTGGTGTTCTTTAAAAAAATTAAAAACACATATTAGAGGTTAGAGGTCATCAGTCAAAGACTCAGCAGGAAAGTAAGGTTGATGAGATCTAATGCTTCATCTATTGGGATAAGAATACTACACCAAAACGCATATTCTATACATAGGTTATCTTAATAAGGCGTGCAGTGTGAGGGGTTAGTGAGAGAATAATTGGATGTTTATGAGAGGAAGAAGTGTAACGTTAGCGAGAAGGCTATGGAGATAGCGAGAGAAACAGAACTTATATATATATATATATATATATATATATGATTCCAGTCTTCCGAGTGATATTCAGTAATGAACCAGAAAAAATAATAGATGACATTATGATCTAAGTACTAATAGCGTTGCCAAGTGGACCCCTCCACACATGCAATCACATATTTATACGTACGCACACATGCACGCTAACACTCACACACAAACGCGCGCGCGCGCATATCTTTCATATAATTGACCCTAATTACAAGAACAGTCTAGTGCTTAAAATATTTAAAGTCAGTACCCACACAAAAAATACGCACAAAAAATAATTGCCCCATTACAACTTTTCCCCTTATTCTTAAGTTTAATATTTACATTCTTTTCTTTACAATTTTTTTTTTTTTTTAATTCTTCGACATAAACATGCCTACAAGACTATAGAAAACGAACGTTTAAGAAGTGAATTGCTGCTCCAAGCTCTTCAAGGAAATACAAAACAGTGTAATCAGCTTGAATCGCAATCTCTCCGGTTTCTGTGACTGAAAAGGTGATAACCACTCCGAAATGCTAGTTCTCACAAACTGGGTAGCTAGCGCTGCGAGCTGATTATCGTGTATTTGCACAATTTGTCTACACAAAGAACTTCTCTCTATGACAAAACACAGTTGCTTTCTTACGGGTTTGAATAGGCCTGAAGCATATTTGAACTGGTAATAACCTGTACAAAAATATTAGTCATATATTTCTAACATATTACCTTGTTGAGCATACGAAGTATTTCTTCGTCTTTGGTTGAATATGAACACGATAGATTTGTTCGTCTTGTACCTCCCAGCAATTTTATAATAATAAGACCCTACTATTCGATTGAAGGCGCATGGCTCAGTGGTTAGATTGATGGGCTCACAATCATGAGGTAGTGAGTTCGATTCCAAGGCCAGGCTATGTGTTGTGCTCTTGATCAAGATACTTCAGTTCAATCGGCTATAGGGAATGAGTTGCGACATCACTGATGCCAAGCTGTATCGGCATTTGGCTTTCCCTTGGACCACACTGGTGGCGCAGAGAGAGGAAGCTGGTATGCATGGGTGACTGCTGGTCTTCCATTAACAACCTTGCCCGGACATGTGTCTCAGAATGGAACTTTCTACGTGCAATCCCATAAAGGAGGATCTTTACACTTTTATTGGTCGATTACTAGTTACCACACTTGTTGCTTGTTCCTTCTCATGACAAGCCTGGCTCATTAGGACCACGTGGAGCTTAGGTGTTTCGCTCATAAACACACACATCACCCGGTCTGAGATTCGAACTCGCGAACGCTCGACCGCGAGTCCGCTGCTCTTACAACTAGGCCACGTGCCTCCATTTACCAGAATAATTCATGGATACTTATCTCTCACACACCCGCAGAAAGATGGGTACTCACAAAAATTTATAGATTTTCAAGTTTTATCGTAAGGGAAATATTGAACTGATTTCTCTAGTTCAGTACATGCGAGATGCGATGCCCTCTTCTGCTTTATAAATTTCACATATAACATCATCTTAGGCTCCTAACCAGTTCATAATTAGATGCTGAAAGTTTTCAGCAAATAAATGCTCTATTAGATAAATCAAGTTGCACCATGTGACTTGTAAAATTCATGCGTATCTAGTTACAACACACACACACACATATATATATATATATCTACATGTACATATTATATAATGTCATAAAAAACTAATTTATTTCATATGTATTAGATTTCATGCATTTAAATTCTCATTTGATACGAATTTACGTCTCCATATATTTATAAGCCAATAAGAATGGTTGTCACGTAAGCCATTAGGTCGTTGTGTCAGCACTGCATCTATTTTCACTATTGGCTGCGAGCCCAAACAATCTCTCTCCCTCTCTTTTTCTCTCTGCCCCTCTCGCACAATATATATCTATTTATCTATCTATCTCTTTTATACATACAGGTACAGACACGCACACTTTGTTACGTATGTGTGTATGTGCGTGTTGTGTCTGTGCGTGTGTATGTACATTCCTTCATATTCTTATATCTGCATCAGTATATATATATATATGTGTGTGTGTGTGCGCGTGTGTGTGTGTGTGCGCGTGTGTGTGTGTGTGTTTGCGTGTGTGTGTTTGTGTGCATGTATATGTGTACGTGTATGTGTGTCTTAGTATATGTATATAACGGGATAAATTGATAGAGAAGTGAAATAGACAGTTCCTCATCCTATTCCCTATCACGAGCACCTTCATCATCAACATCATCAGTATCATCATTGTTATCATCAATAAGTTCGTCGAGTGGTAGAGTCGGACAAAATACTGCCCTGGTATTCGTTCTGGATTTATATTCCGAGTTCAAATTTGAATGTGTTCTACCTTGCAATTTATCCTTCGAGAATAGATAAAATTTAATAGCATTTAACTATTTGGCCTGTTAATCGAATATTCGTTTCCTGCAAATTCGAAGAGTTGTAACTTTTAAGCAATGAATACTACTATTCCTGCGCCCGCAAGGCGGTGACCTGTCTGAGCCGTTAGCACGCTCAACAGTGTTCTTAGAGGCAATTCACCAGTCTTTAAGTTCAAATAACCATTCTAAGTTCAAATTCCCCCGAGGTTGACTATGCATCTTAATCTTTCGGGTTGATATATGTATGTCTCGTCTATTTTATAATTATAATAAATCTTCCATTGAGGAGGGAGCTCGTTTCCAACAAAGATACAAGGCTCCGTCTTTGGAATGTAGTTAACACAGACAAATTCACATTTGGAACTTGAGAACATTCTTGCATATTTTTTGTTCCACTCACAGATTGGACTTGCAATGTACTAATCAGCCGGTCAAAATCTTTCTGAAAATCCCAGTTTATCCAGATTCCCATAAAAGCATTTACTTACAAAACCTAGTGCTCCAATTATTAGTGTTATGAATATGAATTCATACTCTGGATATAGAAACTGGAGGTTTCGAAGCAATAGCCTACAGATATCTTCTTTTTCTTTCAGTTTCAAAGAGATATCTATATCTGCAGGACAGCTAACCTCTATGATGGTACATACCTTTGTCTTTCTGTCCCAAACAACAATATCTGGCCTGTTATGCTTCAATTTGACAGACGTTTTGATGGGAATATTCCACTAGTATTCTTTGAGTTGGTGTCTATGAATATATTCCATAATAGAGGGATTTACTAAGTTTATTTCAGGACAGTCTTTTTTGTGGATGGCATTGTAAGTTGATTTAGCAACAACATTGTGACGCATAAGGCGGTAGTATGTGTGTGTGTGTATGTATGTATGTTGATAGCTATCACAACGTCTTTAAGTGTACATTCGATTTAGTTCGTCAGATTATTTTCTGAAATATAAATGCCTTCATATATTCCATGATTCATGTGCTTCATCATGGCATTGCTTTAGATGTGCATGTTTCCATAGTTTAGTGCACCCATGTTGTTGGTAATTTGTGCAAAGAAATATTTTTTTTATTTGCGAATAATTTTTGTTGCATCCACGACTTCTTGTCAGTCGGACAATCCACTGAGTAGGATTTCCATTGTAGTAATATAGAGAAATAGATGTGAGTACGTTGTCGGAGAACAGGTTAATAGCCACCGTGGAAGAACTAGCTGATCTGTTTCGTTGGTCTTTCGGGCTGGGACTACTATGTATAACTTCCAGAAATTTCTAGCCCGGCAGTGTAACTTAGGAGCACTACCGCTCCGAGATAAAGTCTACAGCGACAGGAGTGCAGTACCGCTTGGCAGAACTGTCCGAGAAGCACGCAAAACGATAAAACCTTGCTGCATGCAGTCGTGAATTGCTCGAACTCAGTAGATTTGTGGATTTATGCCAAAAAATTGTTGTCAATTTTTAGGTGAATCTGACTATGAGCCGAATTCATCAGAAAAACCACCACACCACTTACTTTTAATTTTATAGTGGTGGCTATGATGAAAGAATTTGACTGGCGGATGTGGCTCAAGCGATTGAGAACAAGGCATTCTTCTTTGGTCAAGCCCTCATCTACTCGTTCGTGTTCCCCTTGGAAATGAAAGTGAGGGTTGAAAGAGAACTACTCTCTCCCAATGAATTGTCAAGACGTAAGTTACTGAGGCAAAACTGGTCTGAATGAATGAAGCAACCCTTAGTATGTGCCTTTTGATTGGAAAACAACAATTAGGAGTGGGTTTTGTACCCTTTGTATCTGGTAGGCTCCAGTTGGAGGTTCTTTTGTAACAGGGCTACATGGTCCATGTGTTTCAATATCTTGAGTGTATGTATACCTTTATCTCATTTACCGTGATCTTATGCTGAACACTTCCAAAAATCAGCAGCTTAGTAGGGTTATACAGGGGATATGCTTGTTCGAAAGAAATTGTAAAGGAACAAATGTAACACGAGTAAGTATGTTCGAAATGCGTGCAAAGCAACCGCACTGGATCTTGTCATGCAATGTATGACCATTGCTGCTTTGTGAGTTTATCTTGTTCCTTTGAGTCCACATTTGCAAGATTTTTTGATCTTCCGGTAAGATGCTATTTTGATCCATTGCATCTGCCAGTTATGCATTTAACATCTCACACATGATAGGCAGATAGGATACTGGTTTGATGTTGTTAGCAATATTATTCCACCATATTTCTTTGTGGTAAAATATTGTTCTGCTTTTTGTCATCTAATATGGGATTTTTCCGTGCACTTAAAGTAACGTGCATAATAATTCACGTTGCTTTCATGACATTCTATAAATTTCTTCAGCCAATATCTCTGAACTCCATCTCGGTATGCTTCTTTCCTGTCGCTCAGTTTTCAGCTTACACATTGAACGTTCTCCTTCCATATCTTAACATCTCCTTCCGTATATTATCTT
The DNA here is from genome assembly GCF_006345805.1 of Octopus sinensis. NCBI lineage: Eukaryota > Metazoa > Mollusca > Cephalopoda > Octopoda > Octopodidae > Octopus > Octopus sinensis. The sequence continues at coordinate 142,387,090 of NC_043000.1, forward strand.
GCTGATTACCTAACCACTCCGTGTTAATGACGTATGTTACCTCATATCTTTTTCCAAAATCTTTCGTTTTCCTTTGCAATTTTGGTGAATGTGTCTTTCTTTTTTGGTTTCCTGATAAAATCTTCTCTGTTCTATACTGTAGATTTTCTTTTGTCCGTAAAGTTTGAAACTCTGATTATATAGTGTGACTTTTATTATCTTGGCTAGCATACGCTGTTTTAGTTCCTCGATTACTACTTTTAACTCTTTAAGATCAGTATCATAGTTCTGTTTCAGCATTTCGTACTTACGATGATTCAGCAGTTCGACTTTCCTTCTGTCTAGAACTGACAAACCACCCTTTATCCATTTTATGTCACCAAGTATCAACCACTTCCAGCAAAGTTCATAGTACATCTTTATATTCTGTCTACTCCCATTACTTAGACATCTTCAATGTTTTCTGCCATCGTAAGTATTTTAGTCTATTAGTTTCACTATTATTGTTGGTGTGTATATAGCTTAAGATTCAGTTTATTTTTCGTGTTTGCCTATGCAGTTCCCATTGGCCCACTTTCATCACTCCGAATTCCACCGATTATATAACCTCTACGACACGATCTACAAGCCTTTACTCTTCTCTGATGGTTCTGTCCCGTATCGTTGATTTTTTGAGCGGATTGATCTATATTACTTCCGTATTGTAAGAGCTGTATTGGTCTCGGCCAGGTCTTCTTTATTGCCACTGTTATGGTCTACTGTCTTGTATTCGTCTTCGGATATTATTTTCTAAATCCTTTCTAGTAATATATCTGGCCCAGTCGCTTATCCATTGTTTTGTTATTTCAATGTTCTTCATTGTTATCAATCGTTGTACAGCCTGTTTTTAATATCCTATTATTGGCACTCATTTACACATACGGGTTGGCTTGGATAGTATCGAAACAACGACCGCATTGATTTCTTTACTTCACTTTTTCCCCATTATTGTATGCTAACAGTTGTTGGTTGACATTCCAACCCATCATGCCATTCAGTGGAACATCTGCTGGGGTCAGTGCCTTTCTCACGGGCGTCCAGTCCCATTTACCCCGTTATGTAATATATTTCTTTTAAAGATTTTATTCATAGAGGTGATTTTTGTTGTAGAAATACCATCACTAAATGTATTACCACTAACGTTAATTTGGATAACATCCATTCTCTGTATGCGGTAGTTACACTGCGCCACATCTCGCACTGGTGTTCCTGGTACTTCACTTGGTTTATTTTGAAAGATGTCCTTGTAGATTGCTTGCCGAACACAACTCACAAGCAGAATCTGCCTGGATATATTTTTCGAGGTTTACTTCTCTAGAACTGCGGTTTTATCATTTTAGATGAATCTCAACTCTAGGAGACACGATCCAGCCCAATACTGCCAAGTGCTACTCTTAAAGTACTTGTTAAAAAGTTCAAACTTACGTAAAGGCTGCTCTCAGTGTATATTGCACAGTTGACGTTAAGGTCTACCCTGAGGTTGTGGTCCTCTTAAGAAGAGAGAGATATTAGAATTCTCGAGTTAGGTAATCTTACGTCAGAATTCTGCACATGTTTCTTTTCTCTCCTGCTTTTTAGTAGCGCTCATAGAATCAATTTTCAAGGTGACTTTCCCAAAGATTTGGATCTGAAATGTTGGGGGAAAGTTTGGATGGTTCTTGCGTATGTAAGTTTCAGTTAACGCAAACTTCGTTGTTGGAGTTCTTTGTATTTTTACTTCCGTCGTTGGCAGGATGCTCTCTTAGAGGAGAAAAAGGTGGTAGGAGATAAAGGTATCTGATACAAGGTACGAGAAGCACGTGATGTGTGGCAAATAAGGATCAAAGAGAGTAGGCGGGTGAAAGTGTTATGTAAGACAGGATATTATTATTATTATTATTATTATTATTATTATTATTATTATTATTATTATTATTATTATTATTATTATTATTACTTTTATTAGTATTATCATCATCATCATCATCATCATCATCATCATTATTATTATCATTATCATTATTATTATTATTATTATTATTATTATTATTATTATTATTATTATTATTATTATAATTATTATTATTCAGTACTCTTAGTTTTGTCACGTGATTTCACTGCACTACCGAACACAGATCTGTGTGCCTTGGATATGTGCTTTTCTTTGTAGTGGTACTCTTATTTTCACTGTATTGGAAGTGCTTTTCGTCGGATGCGTGCGGTGCCTACTAGTGCTATTTTCTGTACGTTATATATATTTGTATTGTAAGTCCTGGTGTTTTTGTTATATATTTGTCTGAATATATTTTTATCATACCTAATGCACCTTCTACGAGAGGAATTGTTTTTGTTTTTAGGCTCCAAATTCGACTTACCTATATTTCCAGATATTTGTATTTTGAAAGTTTCTCCGCGTCTTTTAGAGAAGCATTGTCATCTGTTGGTATTGAAACATCGATTAGAAAGCACTTTTGTTCTTGGTAATCTCTGACATCTATATCCTGCCTATTGGGCATACTTTCTCTGTCTGTGTGTATTAGCATATCCTAGAGTATTGTTGTTTTCTCATGTTCAGTGACCTTTTCTAGCGTGTGCCTATACCACTTTTTTTCTGCTTTTAATCCTCAGTGTTAGCATAGTTTTCAGTCTATATAATTCCCAACTCTGTCGTGTCTGTGAATATATTCCTTCTCAACCAGGACTAGGCAGCCAGAGACAATATGATTTATAGTTTTTTTTTTTGCATCATCACATATTCTGTAGTTACTTGTGTTTATTTTCATTGCGTGCTTTTGATGATTTCCTTTGGGAAGAGTTTGATCTTGTGCTACAATTAAAATCCTTCACCCACTGCTGTGAGTCCTGAGTTTCTCAGTTACTGTTGGGTTTTTGGTTTGTCTATTTCTAGTCTCTTTAGCTTAAGCCAATGTTTTCCATGAAAGGGCTTTTCTTACCAACGTTTTATCATATTATTTTCATTATTGAATGAAAGAGCAGTGCATGCCATCAAAGTGAAACTGGAGTAAAATATACGAAGCCCAGTATACCCATCATGACTACCCGTCTGATAAGAGTACACTAGGCACATGCATCACAACCATATTTGCGCGACATGGTGATCTCATATCAAGATAAACAGCACATGACCTTGCAGGTGGGGCCCATTTAGAATTTTCTTCTAGTCGAGTAACCCATCCCGCTCAAAAGGTCCCTGAATAAGGGTTGTTTAAGGAAGTTGAACGAAACACCCATGTTTCCAGAGGTGAAATATTCAAACCCCAAAGAATGCCTCTCAACACGTGGCTATGGTGCTCCCCCACTACCTCTGCTCGTGATCAGAGAGGCATATATCGTCAGCCACTAAGGGACATGCTCAACTGGTTAAGGTGAAACCACTGACAAGCAAATCTGTGGTATTGAGCAGAATATTTGCTGTAGCCCATCTTTTATACGAAGACTAACAATGTACATGATAACACTTCCAATCAGTTAAGATCAGAAGCTATGAGAGCCCTGTCTGGTTCTGCATCAGGGCATTGTTGTTGTTATTATTATTATTATTTTTTTTTTATAATTTTATTATTATTATCATTATTATTATTATTATTATTATTATTATTATTATTATTATTATTATTATTATTATTACTTTTTTTTTCTTCTTTCAAATTTGCTTCCATTCTTGCCGAGTGTCTTCCCGACTCCTATGGCAAAGAAACTCATAGAATACATGGTAGGCCATTAAACCAAACTCAATAGTTCGTTCATTTTTTTTTTTTTTAAGTTAAATTAAAATACATGAGCAGCAACAGTTCTCACATCGACAATGCTCTTCTCAATACGTGTGATGTACCAGTTAAGACAATCTTTTGCACTTCTTGCAGGGATGGTAAGCCAGGGATCATTCTCATATAATTTTCGGTTCCCTTCTTGATCATTCCTAGTGCTCCTACGATCACTGGTATTGTAACCGCCTTGAGATGCCACATTTTCTCAATTTCATGAGTAGGTCTTTATATTTTCTGAGCTTGTCAAACTCTTTCGCTGAGATATTATGATCACAGGGGATGCTCATGTCGATCAATAAGCAAACTTTATTGTTTTGGTCTTTCACAACAATATCTGGTTTATTGGCCTTGATGGTTCGGTCTGTATGTACTGGAAAGTCCCACAGAATGGTTACATTTTTCTCTTCAGTTACAGCCTCAGGGTGGTGATTATACCACTTGTCGGCAGTTTTGATATTGTAATGCCGACTTATTAGCCAGTGGAGATTTTGGCCAACTTTGTCATGTCTTAATTTATACTCCACTGGTGCTAAGACTTACATCCAGAGATTAGGTGGTCCACTGTTTCAATCATGTCGTTGCAGAATCGGCATTTTGGGTCTGCTCCATTTTTCATCACATTGGCCTGATAGTTCCGGATTAATAGGCTTTGATCTTGAGCAGCCAGGATGAAACCTTCGCTCTCTGCTTTTAGCCCTGAGCTCCGTAGCCACTGATGGGTTTGCTTCTGGTCAACATCAGCTTGTTTGCTGCGGGTCACATATTGCCGTGCAGAGGTTTCTCCTCCCACCTATCAGCCAATTGCTCGTGCGCTTTTTTCGTTGCAATATTTTTACCTTCTTTGCAACAATAGTTGCCGTACATCCCTCGGGTTGTTCAGTTTGGGTATCCTGCACGAGATCAATAGCAATTTTTTTGCTTTCCTTTATGATAGAATGGAAGCTTCTTTCGTCTCTCGTGATTTTCCACGAGCTTTAGCATCCAGTCATTCGATATTTCGAGATATTTGGCCAGTCCAATTGTGGTTGTTTTGTAAGCTAGTTCAAATTGGATCAGGCCTCGACCTCCTTGGGCTCTGGGAAGGTAAAGGCGATCTACGTCTGCCTTTGGGTGGTGCATCCTATTACAACTCAGCAGCTTGCGTATTTTCCTATCTATATTCTTTACTTCACTCATATTCCAGTTCAACACATTGTAGATATAAGTAACAATTGGAACTGCTAAGGAATTTATAGCTAACACCTTGTTACGTGCATTTAGTTCAGATTTCAGGACTGCACGAACTCTCCTATAACATTCCTTCCTGATCTTCTCTTTCATGCTTGCATGCTGAATACCAGAGCCTTCATTTATTCCTAAATATTTGTATGTTTGTTCTTGCTCAAGCCCTCTTATCACTGTGTCAACATCTAACACGACTGAATTTGTGGTCTTCACTTTCCCTTTCTGGAAAGTGGCCTTGGCACACTTCTCAATTCCAATCTCCATCCCGATGTCATCGCTGAATGCTTTCACGGTGCGTAATAGGCCTTCAATAGGCCTTATTATTATTATTATTATTATATTATTATATTATTATTATATTATTATTATTATTATAATTTATTATTATATTATTATTATTATTATTA
>NC_043000.1:142397505-142417505 GCF_006345805.1 Octopus sinensis
CCTAATAGCCCGGCTGACACTGCGCAGTACCCCATATATATATATATTTATATATATGTACAGGAGTGGCTGTGTGGTAAGTAGCTTGTTTACCAACCACATGGTTCCGGATTCAGTCCCACTGCATGGCACCTTGGGTAAGTGTCTTCTACTATAGCCTCGGGCCGACCAAAGCCTTGTGAGTGGATTTGGTAGACGGAAATTGAAAGAAGCCTGTCGTATATATTATATATATATATATATATATAATATAATATATATATATATGGTGTGTGTGTGTGTGTGTGTGTATGTGTTTGTGTGTCTGTGTTTGTCCCCCTATCATTGCTTGACAACCGATGCTGGTGTGTTTATGTCCCCGTTACTTTGCGGTTCGGCAAAAGAGACCGATAAAATAAGTACTGGACTTACAAAAAGAATAAGTCCTGGGGTCGATTCGCTCGATTAAAAGACGGTGCTCCAGCATGGCCGCAGTCAAATGACTGAAACAAGTAAAAGAGTAAAAGAGAATATATATATACACTCTTTTGTTTCAGCCATTTGACAACGGCCACACACACACATACATATGCGTATACATATATAAGACGGGCTTCTTTCTGTTTCTGTCTACCAAATCCACAGACACAAACGTGAGAGTTTAACGCGATTAACAATAAGAGTAGAAACCTAAATGGAGTAATAGTAGTGCATATATATATAATATATAATTTATTTTATAGAAGGAGCTTCTACAGGACTAGAACTCTTTCATTCAAAAGAAATCATCAGGAAGCTAGGTGACAAGATTCTTGTCACACTAGCTTCCTGATGATTTCTTTTGAATGAAACAGTTCTAGTCCTGTAGAAGCTCCTTCTATAAAATAAATTAATTTACTCTGCTATGTATTGAGTACCTTATTTACTGTGGTTAACCCCGACTCAACCCTGGACCTACATATATATATATATATATACAAACGTATCCAAGAGTCCAATATAGAGACTATAGAAAGTAAGATTTGAACAAGTTTCCACCGAATATAATCGAACTCGGGTATCAATTGTTGTGAAGAGAATGTTTTAAACATTCGGCCATTCTCACCTACACAAGGAAACATGTGCCCGCATAAATATGTAGATATACATAGACCTGGTTTGTGTATGCGTACGTGTTGTGTGCGAGTGTGTGATTGAGTGTATACGTTGTTTAAAATTTCTTTTATACTCTGTTAAGTTAATCAAATAATTATTCTCCCCTTTACCTATAGAATACAAATCTATTACATGTTTTCTTTTCTTTGGAACATTTTAAATAGGATACGAATGCTGATACTCTCACAATATAGTATTAACTTCACGCTTTGATTTCTAATAATTCGGCAAGATACGGTGAGCTTACATGTCTGTTGAATGCCTTCAACAAAGCGAAACACTTCCGGAGTTGTCTTCCGTACCGGCCGATGAATAAAATATAATTGCTTAAAAACAATTATTCTTTCCTATTTCATCGTGTACAGAAATCTACATTGGCGTTTTAATGTTATTTGTCATTAAATAGACTTCCACATAATTAGGCTAAATAGGATACACTAAAGTAACCAAAGGATTACGATCAATGAAATGATACTATATTTGAAGCGTCCAGGTGCTAACAAATACAATAATATAATATATATATATATTATATATATATATATATATATATATTATATTATAATATATATTTCAACACAATTGAGGGTGAAATTAATTAATTATTAATCAATTTCACCAAGTATTCAGTATGTAAAGGGACCATTTAAGGCGAATTCAAATTATTACATTATATAAAAGGGCTCAGTAAAATAAATTACTTTGCCACATACTGAACTCATTAGAAATAGTAGCTAAAAAATCAATTTCACCAAGTATTCAGTATGTAAAGGGACCATTAATAATTAATTAAATTCACCCTCAATTGTTGAAATTATAATTCATCTCTCTCTATTTAATGCTTCGGATTTTACCGAAAAAGCATAGTGTTTACTGATTTTAACCCACGCTGGTGGAAAGGGGAGAGCAGAAATTCTTCGCTTGCATATTTTGGGTTTGCTGGCACTGTTAGTTTCGAGCAGATCTTCAGAAGCGATAAGAAGCCGAAAGGGTATGCTCCCACTTTCAGTGTTTTCAAATCCAAACCAAGGAGTTCTGAGCTGATGATAGAAATGTCGAGTTGACTAATCTTGAAACGTACGTTCTCAAATAACCTTTGCATTTGATTTTTTAATGTCTTGCACACCATACTTTCGTGAGTTGAATTGAGCAACACTATATATGAGAGAGATTTTCTTTAAGTATTAGAAATAGTTTTAAAAAAGTTTTTTTAGCTACTATTTCTAATGAGTTCAGTATGTGGCCAAAGTAATTTATTTTACTAAGCCCTTTATAATAATGTAATAATTTGAATTCGCCTTAAATGGTCCCTGTAAATACTGAATACTTGGTGAAATTGATGAATAATTAATTAATTTCACCCTCAATTGTTGAAATTATAATTCATCTCTCTCTATTTAATGCTTCGGATTTTACCGAAAAAGCATAGTGTGTTACTGATTTTAACCCACGCTGGTGGAAAGGGGAGAGCAGAAATTCTTCGCTTGATTATTTTGGGTTTGTGGCACTGTTAGTTCGAGCAGATCTCTCAGAGCGATAAGAAGCCGAAAGGGAATGCTCCCACTTTCAGTGTTTTCAAATCCAAACCAAGGAGTTCTGAGCTGATGATAGAAATGTCGAGTTGACTAATCTTGAAACGTACGTTCTCAAAAAACCTTTGCATTTGATTTTTTAATGTCTTTACCCCCATACTTCGTGAGTTGAATGAGCAAACACTATATGAGAGAGATTTTCTTTAAGTATTAGAATAGTTTTAAAAAAGTTTTTTTAGCTACTATTTCTAATGAGTTCAGTATGTGGCAAAGTATTTATTTTACTAAGCCCTTTTATATAATGTAATAATTTGAATTCGCCTTATAATGGTCCCTTTACATACTGAATACTTGGTGAAATTGATTAATAATTAATTAATTTCACCCTCAATTGTTGAAATTATAATTCATATCTCTCTATTTAATGCTTCGGATTTTACCGAAAAAGCATAGTGTTTACTGATTTTAACCCACGCTGGTGGAAAGGGGAGAGCAGAAATTCTTCGCTTGCATATTTTGGGTTTGCTGGCACTGTTAGTTTCGAGCAGATCTTCAGAAGCGATAAGAAGCCGAAAGGGTATGCTCCCACTTTCAGTGTTTTCAAATCCAAACCAAGGAGTCTGAGCTGATGATAGAAATGTCGAGTTGACTAATCTTGAAACGTACGTTCTCAAATAACCTTTGCATTTGATTTTTTAATGTCTTTACCACCATACTTTCGTGAGTTGAATTGAGCAAACACTATATGAGAGAGATTTTCTTTAAGTATTAGAAATAGTTTTAAAAAAGTTTTTTGTAGCTACTATTTCTAATGAGTTCAGTATGTGGCAAAGTAATTTATTTTACTAAGCCCTTTTATATAATGTAATAATTTGAATTCGCCTTAAATGGTCCCTTTACATACTGAATACTGGTGAAATTGATTAATAATTAATTAATTTCACCCTCAATTGTTGAAATTATAATTCATCTCTCTCTATTTAATGCTTCGGATTTACGAAAAAGCATAGTGTTTACTGATTTTAACCCACGCTGGTGAAAGGGGAGATCAGAAATTCTCGCTTGCATATTTTGGGTTGCTGGCACTGTTAGTTCGAGCAGATCTCAGAAGCGATAAAGACGCCGAAAGGGTATGCTCCCACTTTCAGTGGTTTTCAAATCCAAACCAGGAGTTCTGAGCTGGGGATAGAAATGTCGAGTTGACTAATCTTGAAACGTACGTTCTCAAATAACCTTGCATTTGATTTTTTAATGTCTGTTACCCCATACTTTCGTGAGTTGAATTGAGCAAACACTATATGAGAGAGATTTTCTTTAAGTATTAGAAATAGTTTTAAAAAAGTTTTTTTAGCTACTATTTCTAATGAGTTCAGTATGTGGCAACGTAATTTATTTTAATAAGCCCTTTTATATAATATATATAATATATATATATATATATATATATATATATATATAATATATATATATATAAGTAATTTACGTTCACACAGACACCATTCTACACACAAAATTCGTACACAGAAACACATAAACACACATGTATATAATACATACACTTGCATATTTATATATGTGTATATAATTTACATCTATAAGTATTCTAATTTGCGCCGTCAAATGAAATTCTTCTACATCAGAATCACATGTAAATGAATGCCTGCTTCATAGACTAATATAAATCTCAATTACAATCACCGTGACACAGTGTGACTAAGCAGATACTTCGAATCACAGGTACAATTTTTCCGTCGAACTTCACTGTTTCCGTCAATCGAGATTTATTTACAACTCAGGACACCATTATTGACAGTGGTGAAAAACTTTTACCCGTAGAGGATTCAAGCGTGGTACACCAACTGATACCGCAACTGTGTGTATATAAATATAAATATAAATATATATATATATATATATATATATATATATATATATATATAAAAATATATATACATACATATATGTTTGTGTATGTATGCATATATGTATATAAATATATGTGTGCGTATATAAACATATACATATATGTTCGTTGCTTGGTATGCTTCCATTTCTGCAACTGGCTATCTTTAGCTAGAGAGAGACATTCTTTTGGCTGACCTTGACGTTGTAGACAGATTTGACACTCAAGGCATGGTTCTATACGTATACAGAAATACATAGGTGCAGAAAATAATAAACAATGAAAATAACTCAGTAACGGAAATTATATTTCTTAATTCGACGGGCAGAAAGTAAATATGAAATTTTACGGAAAAATAATGAATTGTACAGGTTGAAGCGAAATTTCTCATTAAGCCAAAGAGCCAGTATCGAAGGAACAAGATAGAAATATATAGAGAGGTAGAGAGAGATGGATAGAGAGATATATACGTCCCTACGCTAGAAGCCCTGAAGTAAATATTTTAAAAAACTTTCAAAGACGTGAATCTAATATCAAAAGTAATATTTTTTATATTATTTTATGACCAATGGATGTAAGGGAGACTATCAATTTCTGAAGGTTACTTCTCAAATAGTTACCACCGTCCCCCACATAACCCAGGAACGGGTGCTTTCTGCCCCCAAGGGGCCTGTTATTCATCACCCGACAAATTTTAAGAATCTAAAACTACCCCTGGAACATAAGCAATGTATGTTCCCAGTTTGGTGAAAACCAATTGAAAAATACGACCATTATAATATTTTACACCCACCCACATATACAGAGAACGGGACTTACATTATATTATATTATATTATATGTTATATGTATATATATATATACATATATATGCACAAGGCCTCTGTGTATTAACCGTCGTCGTCGTCGGTTATACAGTATCTCGTATCCGAGTACTTATTTTCTTCTTTGCTGAAGTCTTTCTGTGTGGTGATACCATTGATAACACCGTAAACCAATTCTTGCGTAGAAAAGTCAATGGCATTGACTGCATGACAATGTATGTATCTATAATGGGAGAGAAAGGAGAGAGAAAGGGAGAGTGATGTAAAATACACCCAGAACGTCGCTAATAGCTTAGGGGTAAAATTTAGGATTTCTAGGTTTTCTGTGAATCGATTTTGATAAAACTTTTCCCAGCTGGATTTCACACTATGACAACATTATTGTTATATTTTCATTATTCTGTGTAACGTTCTTTCTTTTTTATTTCAGATTCTTCAGCTGTCGTTGAACGGCGCTAATAGCGCCTCTCATCTCTACAAAAAATGGGATGTTGAAGAGGCCTTATCGATAAAGAAAAATCTGTCATCAACACGGTAAGTGCTACAGGTACCTCTTTGATATTATTGCGAAGTTAAATCACAGTCAGACAATTCCTGAAAATGCCTTCGACAAGGAAGAAACGATCTGATTGTGGGACATCCAGGACTTTGACAGCTAGAGCTTTAATGGTATTGGCCACAGGTTACGTGGGAAAACTTCACAAACAAGCAAGGCCATTTTCATCGCCTCCAGACTTCCTCTTGTACCAAAACCACCAGAAATTGCATTCTCAGGACCATGGCTTCCGTGCAAGAACCCTTGAAACTGCTTCTTTTATCGGTCTGTCACAGAAGTTGGAGGCTTCAATGGGACCAAAAGTACATGACATTAGACATGTGTTGTGTTCTGATCACTGGCGAAACCAAGGCGACCCTTGACGGACCTGACAGTTCGGCAGATGGCTAGGTCTATTTTGAAAATGAGCGTCAACAACATGGTGTAGGAGTCATGTTGTGGGCTTGTATCATTGGGGACAGACTTGTTGGCGCCTGACAGGGTTAAAGTGACCGAAGTCGCCTACTGCAATTTCCTGATGGAAGTCTTTGGTCCCTGGCTAGATGACATAACACTGTCACTTTTAATAAATTTCGTATCCCCTCCCACACTGTTAGGAGCACCCAAACATTACTAGGGCCTTACAGCATACAAAGTAAAAGGTTGATTGTATAGTCGCCAGCATCTCTGGATCTCAACCCTAGCGAAAATCTATGGTCCATCATTAAACAAGACGTTTATGCCAATAGACGCCAATTTACGTCGGGAGATGTCTTATGGGCGACCATCAAAACTGCAGGAGAGGCAGACCATGGCGCTCATATTGCTATAATTTATTATGTCAATAAATGGTATAATATTATTAGGTCTTTCAAGGCGGCGAGCTGGCAGAAACATTAGCACACCGGGCGAAATCCTTAACAGTATTTTGTCTGTCTTTACGTTTTGATTTCGAATTTCGCCACGGTTGATTCTGCTTTTCATCCTTTCGGAGTTGATAAATTAAGTACCAGCTGCTTACTGGGGTCGATCTAATCGACTGGTCTCCTCCCTAAAATTTTGGTCCTTCTGCATGAACTATAAAAGAATATTGTTATGTTTTTCTGTTAAATATATACTTAATGTGTGCTTAATATGTATCATTACACTTTATTTTCTGAAAAAAAGTTGTCTAGATGGGCTATTACCGTCGTTCACCCCAAAACTGAAGAATCTGAAAGAAAAAGGAAAGGACATTACATAGAATAACGAAAGCATAACAATGGCGTTGCCATAGTGTGCAAACCCGCGGGGAAAAGTTTTATCAAAAATCGACTTCACTCCTAAGTTATTAGCGTGGTTCTGGGTGTAGACTGGAATCGTCGGTTGATTTTTGTTTCAAGACGAATATTTGCATCCTCAATGCTGATGGCGAATGTAGATGAGGAAGCCAATCCTTACGTAGAACACACGATTGCATTGGCCACAAATGCGTGTTGAGTTGCTCAGGTTTCCAGCTGACTGACATTCCGTTGCCGTTGTTTCACCGCTGCTTTTCTTTATCTCTCAAAGAATATTACATTGATGTTTATGTTTTGTCGGTTGATTTCGGTCGTCTCGAAAATCAGGAAGTCGGACGCTGGACTGCTTCATAATAGACTTTTGCTAATCTTTGTAGCGTCGAAGAGGGGCACCTCTTTGTCTTTCCCAGTTGCTTGTTCTCTGAAGGGGATTTGGCAAAGGCACAACCTATCTCTCTAGAGGTTCTTCAGCTTCGTAAACAGTTGAGGAATTACTGGTTTATGAAGGAGAGTGTTCCTGTGGATCTCATTTGACAGTTGCTGTTTTTAGTACGATTGGGTAGCTAAGGAGACATGCTAAATGTGAGGGGTCGCTTTAGTCGGTGCTACATTGACCATGTCCTGTGGGGGTAAGGAGTAATAGTCATCTGTTTCTGGCTCCTTATGGAGACAGCCAAGACTTAATAGACTAAAATGGAGCAGGAAATTTCAAGATATCGTAGTGTTCAGTAATGTGATATACATTGGCATAGAATCCAGTAACAATTTCGTGCACCAGACTATTTTAACATAAATTAACATCTGAATATAAAATTTATATATTACGCTTAAAACGCAGTGTTTACAATATGGCAGTAGAATTATGAAACTTCATAATATGTTTTATCGCACCACGCTACTGGCCTACTGCATAATCACCCTAATTAAGCTCAACTCTCTCTCTTTCTCACTCTCTTTCACTTTCTCTTTCTCTTTCATTCATGCACATACAAAACACTATATATATATAGATATATATATATATATTATATATATATATATATGTACACACATGCACTCACACACACACACACACACACATATATATATACAAATATATATATGTATATACACACACATATTATATATGTATATATATATATATATATATAATATATATATACAAATATATATGTATGTAGTATATATAATATATACATATATGCAAGAGTGCGTATATACATACATACATACATATATATATATATATATATATATATATATATATAATATATATATATATATATATATAATATAGCATATGTATGTATATGCATCTGTATATACGCACACTCGCATAATATATATGTGTGTAAATATATACATATATATATATATATATATATATATATATATATTATATATATGTATGTCTATATATATATATATATATATGTATGTATATAGACATATATATATATTATATATATATACATATATACATACATATACATAGCTATACTGAAATACGAACATACGCAGGCTCGTGCGCGTCTGTTGAAAAATTTAAACAATAATTACTTTATTTCACTTGTTTTCTCTTTGTCTTTACTGTTGGTTTCCTTCTTTTGTCTCGTTTGACCTATTCCTCTATAATCTAGTTCAGTGATCTCAGGAATAAAAGCAAACAGAAACTAAACGAGAATATGAAATCTGCGATAGAGATTAGACACTTTATCGGCCCCAAAATAGATAAATGAATGCGCAAGTCTTCTGGGCATTCCCGATAAAACTTTAAGTATCTTTATTTATTTTTCACTTACTAATATATTTATTTCTTTACTGCATTTTTTACACTTGAATTCATTTGTTTTTCTTTTTACTTTTCTTAATGTTTTATTGATTAATTAATTTTTATTAATTAATCTGTTTTGCTCTTTTCATTTGATATAACTTACTTCCAGAACTGTTTCTTTAATAGCCTATTTCGCCATTGTTAATTAGTTTAATAGTTGATTAAACATGCGGGTTTATGTCTATTTGCTTCTAAAATCTTCTTAAATCTTCGCTAAAACCATTCAGCAGTGCATCTTGAGATAATTAAATTCTAGGTTTCACACTTCGTTGAAGTCAAATGCTTGATTAACCTTCTCTTTGTTATCAAACCAGTCAGCTATTATATTTTCTTAGAGCAAATGTTTCTCCAATCTTCAGTGTTTTAACTTTTTCGTCGTTATATGTATAATTTTTTTCTACTCTCATTTTATTCTGGAATATTTATTGATTTTTCTTCAATTTTTTTCTCCTTTTTTAATAGCTTGGAGGGCCTGACTGATGGAATGGATTCGACTTCCTGCGTTTATGGTGTAAAAAATAAATAAAATATCATGAAAGTTACTCATATTTACAATTAAATGTGTTTGAATTTACGTTAGGGTCGTCATTAAATGTATTTACCTGATGTTTCTTTCTGAATGCCAGCATGCTGGTCAGTGGCGGGTTGATTAAAATTCACACAACAAAGGCATATACATATGTGTGTGTGAGAGAGTGTGAGCATACATATGCATATGTAAATAAATGTGTGTGTGCATATATATATATATATGTGGTGTGTGTGTATATATGTATATATATATATATATATATATATATATAGATGGATGTATATATGCACACATGACATATATATATTTCTTTATTGCCCATAAGGGGCTAAACATAGATGGGGACAAACAAGGACAGACAAAGGGATTAAGTCGATTACATCGACCCCCCCCCCAGTGCGAAACTGGTACTTTATTTATCGACCCCGAAAGGATAAAAGGTAAAGTCGACCTCGGCG
Organism: Octopus sinensis; assembly: GCF_006345805.1. Classification (NCBI taxonomy): domain Eukaryota; kingdom Metazoa; phylum Mollusca; class Cephalopoda; order Octopoda; family Octopodidae; genus Octopus; species Octopus sinensis. The sequence goes on from NC_043000.1 coordinate 142,407,538, forward strand.
GAATTTGAACTCAAAACGTAACGACAGATGAAATACCGCTAAGCATTTCGCCCGGGGCGCTAACGCTTCTGCCAGCACGCCGCTATATGACATATATATATATACTTATGTTATATATGCACACATGCATATATATTCTTATATTTACATATATTTATATATTCGATGATGGCTTAGCTAACCGAAACTTAGAAGTCACTGTCGACAGCCTTCACATTTATGAACAATAAATATACGTTTATATACATAGACATATAACAATATCAGAAATATATATATATATATATATATCATTCATAAGTACGTGTACGCGTATACGTGGAGGCGTGTGGCTTAGTGTTCAAGGGTTTGCACACATAATCAGATGATTATGGTATCGATCACTGGCCCGGACAATGCATTGTACTTTCTAACAAAATATTTCGTTCAACGTGGCTGTAGCCCACTCAGTTGGCTAACACAGGGTGAGCAATCGTGTGATGGAGCGGCTTCCTGTTCGGGGTGGGGTGAATATATTCGCATCCGAACCCGGCAAACTGTTCTTATGAGTCTATGTCTCAGGAAGGACATTTGATATATTCATGTATTCATGTATGTTCGCTTTTGTTAATTATTTGAATTCTTCCTTTGTGGTCTGGTGCTAGATTCTGTCAATGATACAAAACCCCATATTGTTTTAATGATTTTTACCGCAGTTGTAAAAAAGCAGTATATAGCAGCTGTTAAAGAATATTTCAGAAAATTTCAAAAACTTATTTTAATGTTTCAGAATTAGCTAAAGTGGCAAGCTGGCAGAGCGGTTACCACGCCGTACAAAGTGCTCAGCGGCATTTCGGAGTTTCTTTCGTTCTAATTCAAAACTCCGGCGAGATCAACTTTGCCTTTCATCATTTTGGGGTTGATAAAATACGTACCAGTTGAGCCCTGGGTCCGCTGTCATTGCCTTACTCCCACCCTGAATTCCTTTCCCTCAGACAAATGTTTCAGAATTCGCTGCGTTTTACATTTCAATAGTCTTCAAACGACAACACATTCAATAATTAAAATATATATATTTATGTGATCTTTCCCTAAAACTACCTTTCATCGACATCCGACTGTTAATGTATAGCTCAGATAAAAATTTGGTTAAATTTTATTTTTACTTTGGATGATTGCAATTTCTGCAAACCTTTGATTTTTACGTATACGTACGCATACATGCATGGAGACGTATTTTACCCATATTTTCCTTATCAACACTACTGTGCACAAAACAGTTTTTCATTCAATAATTAAGATGCAATTTTTGTTTTTGTGTGGTGTGTGTGTGTGTGTGTGCAAGATTATCTGTGATGATAACCTTCCATAAAATTCATGAACCAGAAGACTCTAAGGTAATATACACAGGCACACGCATATGCATCATGCACACTCACACATACTGAAACACACGCACATATACAAACATAAATGTATATATCGATATCAATATATATATATATATATGTATATATATATATATATATATTTATTCATATATATACTATATATATATAACGGGAAGCTTTATGAAAATAGACAAAAGACGAAGGCAAGTGGAAAACAAACGAACAATTGTATTAGTATGGCGCTCAGGAAATATAATAAAACAAAGTTCTTTAACGTTCGAGCCTACGCTCTTAAACAGAAAAGATACACAGAGAGAGAAAAACACAGAAAGAAGGAGAGAAAAAAAATGCGTGCAATATAAGAGAAAATAAAAATACAACAAAACGGGACAGTTATGCGAACAAGTTCAAGGTTGAAAGTTCAAGTGAGAAATGTGTAGACGACGTCGTGGTATATTTTTAAGGATTTCACATCAATGCCAAAGTCACTTTGATCCGCGAAAGAGAGGTGCAGCCAATGGTAAGTATCCAAGAGGTAAAGAAAATCTCAGGTAGAGGTTAGTGTTGATAGTGGTATTGGTAGAATATAGGAGGAATAGTGAGACCACTGGAGCGCATAATATATAACGGGAAGCTTTATGAAAATAAACAAAAGACGAAGGCAGGTGGGAAAACAAAACGAACAATTGTAATAGTATGGCGCTCAGGAAATATAAATAAAACAAGTCTTTAACGTTTCGAGCCTACGCTCTTCACAGAAAGATACACAGAGAGAGAAAACAAACACAGAAAGAAGGAGAGAAAAAAAATGCGTGCAGTAGATAACGAAATCAACATGGCGATCTGATTTCGGCCAGAGGTCAAAGATCAAACATGAGACGCGAGAGCGAAATAAGGGGAGATAATAGGGTTGATAAAAGGGTTGAGGGACCAGCTAAAAGTGCGTGGGAGGGGTCTGGATGTGTGTATGTATAGGGTATATATATATATATATATATATATATATACACAAAACACACACACACATATATATGTATGCATAATTCAAACTTACAGAAGACAAAAGACGAAGGCAGGATATGGAACAAGCAGGTATTTTAGTTTAGCGTTCGGGAAGAATGAAAACGTCTTTAATGTTCCGTGCCAACGCTCTTCGACAGAAATGGTTCACAGGGGGAAAAATGTGGGAAGAACGAAAAACACAACGGAGAGAGACAAAATATATATAGGGATTAACGGTTCAGCATGATGAAATATACACTCCCACACCCACACCCCCACACTCACAAACACATATACGTATGTATTATGTATGTTTGTATGTATCGATAGTTTCCAGAGGTTCGCTTATTACGAACACATAAAAGAGGCGCAAGCTATTTATACAATTTTTTATCCAAATTCTGTTTATTTTGTTTATTTTATGAATATGTATATGTATATATATATATATATATATATATATTATATATATATATATAAACTAATCCATTCTTGTTGCTTTTTTCTCGTTTATACATATATATATACACACAACGTGAAACAAACGAAGCAGGATTTGGATAAAAACTATGTATGTAATATATATATATATATCACGTGACCGACCAGACCATCAGATGTTGCTACACATCGCTGGTCATAATGCGTTCGCATTGTTTTAGCCTTCGAATGACGGCACCCCGCTGGCTAAGCGAGTAGGCCAGCAGAAGAAAGAGTGAGAGAAAGAGTGGTGAAAGAGCACAGCAGGGATCACCCCCACCTGCCGGAGATTCGTGGAGCTGTTAGGTGTTTTCGCTCAATAAACACACACAACGCCCGGTCTGGGAATCGAAACCGTTATCCTACGACTGCGAGTCTGCCGCCCTAACCACTGGGCCATTGTGCCTACACACACACATACACACACACACGCACACACACAACACACACACACACACACACACACACACACACACACACACACATATATATATATATCTGAAAGAAGTTTTAAGAATGCAATTTAAAATATGTTTATTGAGTTGACCGCTTTCACTTTTTAGATAAAATGTAAAATGTTAAACTTTGTATAAGTTTTGTTGTGTGAAGTACGGGTTATCACAAGAGTATTTATATCCAGTTATACATTCTTTGATAATAATAAGAATATGTTAAAAACAGTTTACAGAAAAAAATATTTAAGAAAGTTTTCAGAAGGGGACTACAAAAGTATTATGAATTCTATAAAAATCATGCTTGTTTGCTAGCGTATATATATATATTTATATATACACACACAAAAGGAGATATATTTTAAAATTTTCAAAAAGTTGTAGAGGAATACCTGCTCTGTCTTTCTGACATTTTCTGTCTTGTGTGTAGCTAAGGAAATTTTGCTATTTTAAGGGACATTGTGGGAGGTTTTGGTGGGCGGGGAAGGAAGAGCAATGTGCAATCAAAAAGATTTTTTTTGTTTCTGGGCTAGTCTGTCATGGTTCAGTGGTTTGGGGGACTGGTCTTAGAGGTCGGAATGGCGTGAATATATGTCTCTGTGCACGTTTCTATGTGCGTGTGTTTATACATATGCTCGTGTCTCTGTGTGTGGGCCGTTTTTGATTGTTCCCAGAGTTTATTGTAGTGTGTGTATATGAATCTGCGTGTGTTTTATAATTGGTTGGATGTTGTATATATATGTGTGTGCACGTTTGTGTGTGCATGTGTGTGATTATTATTTGTCAGGGTGTATGTATGCGTCTATGTATGCGTGTGTATATTTGTGTGTTTTGTGTTGGCGGGGATGTTATGTGAGTGTAAGTGAGTGTCTGTATACGCGAGTGTTTGTATGTGGGCGTATGTTTGTGTTATAATTGTCCTATTCGTGTGTGTGTATCTGTGCGAGTAGTATTCCTCAGGGTGTTATGTGCGTGCATGTGTGTATGTGTTTGTTCACGTGTGTTTAAGTTTGCGTCTGTGTGCATGCGTGTTCTTGTTTGTGTGTTTTGAGTTGGTAGGGATGTTTTGTGTGTGTACGTGTGTGTGTGTGTGTGTGTGTGAGTCTGTGTCTGAGTATATGTTGTTATAAATTGTCCTGGTGATGTGTGTGTGTATGTGAGCAACCGTATGTGTGTATGAGGGTGCATATATATATGTGTGTGGGGGTATGTGCGAATGTGTATGTGTGTGAGTGTCTCGTATCTATCAGGGTTTCTGTGTGTGTTGTGTTTAGCCAGGTAGTGTGTACGTGTGTGCGTGTACGTTCTGTACATTTTGGTAATAAGTATGTGTTTGTTTGTGTGTGTACAAATATGTGGGTATGGTTTATGTAGTTTCCAGGCGGGTGTGTGCATATATGTGTGTGTGTGCTATATTTGTGACTTGTTTTGTTTGTATTGTTAGTGCAGATTGTGTACACGTGTGGGTGTGTTTGTGTGAGTGTGTCTCTGTGTCTTGTATTGGTCGGGGAGATGTGTGTCATTGTGTGTGCGCATGCTTTTCTGTATGTCTGTCTCTCTGTTTGTCTGTTTGTAAGTGATTTTTCTGATTGCTGGGGTTGTATTGTGTGTATATGTGTTTGTTTTGAGTGTGTGTGTGAGAGAGAGAATCCACGACACCAAATGATAGAAATCAACCCTCAAAAACCAAATATAGTGAATCTCTCAAACCTAAACCTGTCAACCCGACAAATCAAAATCCTTTGAAAAGGACTAAAATTAACTCCAACCCCACAATACCCTAACCTGAATGAAATACAGGATGATATCTCACAATTTTGCAGAAAATTATGCCTCATAGAAGAATTTTTTGACAAAGACGTTTATAAGGACTAATCACTGGTCCGTAACAAGAGCAATTATAATCACCAAAAAGGCAGAAACAAAACTTTGGACAAATTTTGTGATTATATTTCAAATTTCCTTTTAGTGAACTTCCACAACCTAAACCCCAAACCAGTAAAAGCGAATGGGAAATCATCTATGAGTTACGAAACAATGGTGACATCACAATCAAGGGAGCTGATAAGAGTAGTACTGCCGTTATTATGGATAATGAACAATACAAAAACTCCGTATCTGACCTCTTACAAGATACTACCTACAATGAAAGAATAGTCAACTACCATCAATCAAAAACAATTACTAAATTAAACACACTCATTTCCCAACATCAAAATAACTTAACAACGCTAAAGGAATGCGACTACCTAACAAATTTTAATTGCAAAACCAGCAATCTCTTCGGGCTTCCAAACATCCACAAGAGCAAAATAATTACCGAAGCTTGCAAAAAGTCCACTTCAACCTGCATCACTGAAGCACATCCCACTAATCTCAAACTGAGACCAATTGTGGCAGGCCCAATCTGTGAAACACACAGATTAAGCAACTTTATTGATATCCTCTTAAAACCAATAATTAAATACATACCAAGTATTGTAAGAGATGACCTGGACCTATTAAATCATCTCACCAAACATACCAATAAAGACATGTGCATCGTCTCTTTTGATGTAATAAACCTTAACACGACGATCCCACATCAATACGGACTGGAAGCCATTAAATTCTGGCAAGAAAATTACCCCAAAAATAAAGAAGAATTTATCATCGAGGGCCTTAAGTTTTTCCTCCAAAACAATTTTTTAAATTTTAATAATAATACCTAAAGACAGGTATCAGGGACTGCAGTTGGTACTAAAGTTGCCCCTACTTATGAAAACCTGCTGATGGCCAACCTAGAATTACAAATTTATGAAGAATCCAAATCAAAATACGGCCTGTCTTTCCACAAATACCTGCTGGAGAATTGTAAACGCTACTTCGATGATTGCCTCATCCTATGCTCCCACACACTCGACCAACTCAATGATTTCAAAAACTTAATCAACACTGCCAACAACCCTATCCAATTTACAATGGAATATTGTCAAAACCAACTTCCTTTTCTTGACATTCTTATTATAAAAAAGGCACTAACATTGATATCCACTACAAACCAACTGATTCCAAACAATACTTCTGTACACCTCCCATCACCCAAAGCACACGAAGACACACATCCCCTTCAACCTAGAGAGAAGAATCTGTACAATTGTCTCAATTTACAGAACACGAAATTAAAAAAAACTCCAAGATTTAAAGGCAATTCTTCTCGAAAGATATTACTCAACATCAGTAGTTGACAATGGAATAGAACGGGTCAAGACATTTGCGACCCAAGATGCACTCATACACACACGCGAAACACACATACATACATGCGCTCACAGAACAACCTGACAAATACTAATCACACACATACACACACACCCCACCAAGACAATTATAACAACACAAACATACGCCAACACACACACACTCACGTACACAGACACTCATGTACACACACATAACAACACCCTGACAAATACTAATCACAAACATACACACAAACGTGCACACATATACACACACCATTCGACTAAATATAAAATACACACCACTATAAACTCTGGAACCAATCAAAAACGACCCAGCACACAGAAACACAAATACATATATATACACACATGGAGACGTGCAAAGAGACACACACACACCATTCTGACCTCTGAGACCAGTCCCCCAAACCACTGAACAATCACAGACTAGCCAGAAACAATAAAATCATTTCGATTCCGCATTGCTCTTCCCCCACCCCCGCCAACCGATCTCCCACTCTGTCCCTTAAAATAGCAAACATTCCTTAGCTACACACAAGACAAAAAAGACTGCAATTTTTTTGTAAATTCTTAGATATATCTCCTTCTGTGTATATATAAACTACCAAACAATCTTGATTTTTATTGAACTCATAATACTCTTTGTAGTCCCGTTCTGAGTACTTTCTTAAAAACTTTCTTGTAAACAGTTTTTAACATTTTCTTATTATTATCAAAAAATGTGTAACTGTATTTTAATACTTTTGTGCTAACCCGTACTTCACACAACAAAACTTATACAAAGCTTTGCAGTTTAGTTTTGACAATCTTTTTCTAAGAAAGTGAAACCGACCAAGTCAATAAACATCTTTTAAATTGCATTTTGAAACCTTTCATATATATTTCCACTCGTGTGGCACCTTACAACTTCACTTTGTTATATGTACATACATATATATATATATATATATATATACAGTGATAAAACTCATCAACCGACATGCGCGCACATACATACACAAATATTTATACATTAAATTATTAATATAATATGCATGTATGTGTGTGTTTGTGTGTGCAAGCATCTATATATTGTGTACATAAACTATGCGAGGTTTTTTATCCTGCTTTCATTTTTCAAAATTTAGATAAAGTAAGTTCGTTTTTAATCTAAACTATACTCACTTTCAATTTCTACAATGCTCTTCCATCTATCTGACAGAGCTGCAGGGCTTCTCTTCCTAAATTCACTTGTCAGTGACTAAAAATACTCCTCCACTACTGTTCTTCCAAATGGTCTTGATGACTGTGCAATAAATGATAATGATGGGGCAATGTCCGGCGAATATGGTGGGTGGAGAATCGTTTCCCCTTGAAACTGCTCCAGTCTTTGGAATGTTATCCTCGCCGTATGCAGCAGTGCATTATCCTGATGGAAAAACACCTTTCTTCTTGAAACCAACGATAGTCGTTTTTCTTCTAGCGCTGAGTTAAGCCGCTAAGGCTACTCGTAGTAGATCTCCTTTGTTATCGTTTGGTTTGCGTTTAAACGTTGAAAGTGGACTACACCTTTCATACCCCACCAAACAAATAACAACACCTTACGTAGGTGAATACCTTCCTTAACTTGGGGTGTCGGTGTTTCTCTTTTTCCTATCCACTATCTTCGGCGCTTGACATTTTCATAGAGAACCCCTTTCTCACCACCAGTCACTATTCGGTCCCCAAAAGGTTCATTCGTGAGATGTGACAGCGAAAAAGAGCACACATTTAGTGTCGGCACGTGATTAGACTCGGAAAGTTTGTGAGGAGACCATTGAACCAATTTGCTGACTTTTCCGATGGCACGCAGGAGTTGATGAATGGTTGAATGACCAAATCCAAGCTTCTCTGCTAGTTCATCAACAGTTATCATGGGATTTTGTTTCAGGGCGTCCTCGTCGAGCTCTACATATCTGCCAGGATGAGACTCGTCTTCTATGCTGTAGTTTCCAGCTCAGATTTTCTGGAACCACCATTGACACTGGCTTACGCATATTGTCCAATCTCCATATACTGCATAAATATTCCTCGCACTTTCCGTTGCGTTGTTGTCTTTATTGAACTCATAAAGAAAAATATGCCAAATATGTCACTTGCATTTAGATTTGAAATACTAATTATTAAAATCGAATTGCACTCTTCAGAACTTGTATCAAGAATAAGCACAAGGTAAAATTTGCTTTCCTGGCAAATTGATGCAGATTGTTCATCCGACTTTTAGTTCATGCACTTAAAAAGAACTGCATTACTTACGGGATGACCCATTATATGCGTGTGAGTGAGTGCGAGTATGTGTATGTGTGTGTATCTGTGTATGTGTGTGTGTTGTGTGTGTGTGCGTGTGCGTGGGCGTACACATATGTGCGGGCGTGACTGTGAGTGATACCGGGCTCAGTCACACTGCATAGCACCTTTGGCAAGTGTATTCTACTATACCCCGAACGGACGAATGCTTTGTGAGAGGATGTTGATAGCGGAAACTGAAGGAAGCCCGTCATATATATATATATATATTATATATAGTATATAATATATATATATAATATATATATATATATTATATATATATAATATATATATATATATATGTGTGTGTGTGTGTGTGTGCGCGTGTGTGTGTTATCCCACCCCCGCTACCGCTTGAAAACCGATGTTGGTGCGTTTACCTCTCGTTAGTCTAGCGGATCGGCAAAAGAGACGGATAGACTAACTACTAAGTTTACAATATGTAAGTCCTGGGGTGAATTTCTTCAGTCGAATGACGGAAAAACAGTAAAAGAATAAAATAATATATGTATAGTGTGCATGGTTTTAGATAATCATATATATATATATATACGCTCCTGAAAATATATGCATATATATGCATTCGAATGTGAATACCTAAGAAGGTAATATATGTACATACCTACATATATGAATCTATTGACTTTTCTTTCTTTTATTCAACGTACCTTTATTCCTCACTCTCAATATTTTAATCCACAACTGGTATCGAATGCGGCAAATTATCTCTCTCTTCGTTCTACCAGATTAGTTTAAACGAAACAATATGCGTAGACGCTGTGATATACTCCAGGACACATCCACATTTCTCTCTTTCTCTCTCTCTCTCTCTCTCTCTCTCTCTATCTTCACGCACACATAAGCAAACAAATGTACACTCAAACACACAAACACACCCATACACTACACACACATACTCATATACATTTGCACACAGACACGCATATGCGTATATGCACGAAATATTTATGTACTTGGTAATGGACACGATAGATTCATATACACAGCATATATATATATGTGTGTGTGTGTGTGTGTGTGTGTGTGTGTGTGTGTGTGTGTGTGTGTGTGTGTGTATGTGTGTGTGTGTGTGTAAACAGATGTTGACATTA
>NC_043000.1:142422505-142427505 GCF_006345805.1 Octopus sinensis
CTCTCTCTCTCTCTCTATATATATATATATATATATATATATATATATATATATATATATAAGATATATATATATATGCATACAACAAAGTACTCATTATATACAAATTCTCGGTGCACCACCGATATAGCTCTGTTATCACCACTCATAAGAGTTCCGATTCAGGAGGGTATCAAGCCAGGAAATAGCATCTCTCCATAACTCATTGCTAAATGACTAGAAACAGTTATGTTATCGGAGACGAAAGAAATGCCGCTAAGCACTATGTTTTACATGGTAATGATTCTGCTGTCTCGCCGCCATATGAGCTCAACTAGAATATTTCATATGCTATGTTTAAAAAGTATTCTCTCTGTGGATATTGTCTTTTTTGAAGGCCAGAACTTTTTTTTTCCCCAGTAATCGTACTTTGCTCTACCGTCCACAAAATAAAAGTATTTTGTATGTTAATATATGTCTTTGATGTCCAACCAAAGAATTCACCATATTTTGGTCGGCACAGATCGATTGCTGATATTCATGTGGATGGGAAGCACTCCGTCGGTTACGACGATGAGGTTTCCGGTTGATCCGAATCAACGGAACAGACTGCTCGTGAAATTAACGTGTAAGTGGCTGAGCACAGACACGTGCATCCTTAACGTAGTTCTCGGGGATATTCAGCGTGACACAGAGTGACAAGGACGGCCCCTTGAAATACAGGTACAACAGAAACAGGAAGTAAGAGTGAGAGAAAGCTGTGGTGAAAGAGTACAGCAGGGATCACCACCATCCCTGCCGGAGCTTCGTGGAGCTTTTAGGTGTTTTCGCTCAATAAACACTCACAACGCCCGGTCTGGGAATCGAAACCGCGATCCTATGACTGCGAGTCCGCTGCCCTAACCACTGGGCCATTGCGCCTCCACTGATATTCATGTAGCACAGTATCTGCATGAAAATTTTGACATTTTCATATTCTCCTTTAAGTTTAAATGAATAGAAAGTTGTTACAAATGCATATCATTTTCCAGAGAGTAATAATAAATAAACACGAAATGGCATTTCAAAACTTCCAGTGGAACTGTCAACAAAATACAAGAACATTTCTCGTGGTCGATATTCTTGTAGTCCGATCATCTTCTTTACATTAAGACGTATCTGCACTCCTTTTGATTAGCAGTTATTTTAACTTCTATTTGTAGGCAGTTTCTTTCAGTTAGCCAAAAGACTAAAACTTGGTAAATTGCTATCAGAGAATGCGGTCTCATATCAGATAATGAATTTCCATTTTTCTCTTTTTTTTTTGAGCACTTTTGTCGTATCCGAGATCTTGTCTCGAACTCATCTTCACTGTTGTCATCTATAGAACATACTAATTTCTGCATTTCTTTAATGTTTGCGCAAGAAAGGTCAAGCAAAGAGATAAACCCTGGTAGGTATATGTTCCCTTGCAGATTCCATATATGTTCATTTTTGTTATATCTACTGATTGAAACTTTTTCGAATAAACGAAACAAAAATAGCAACCACTGATCCCTGTGGTTGCTTTACGGTCCTCAACACTCCATAGGCACTTCAAAGTCAAAATTTGCTTTGTCCATTTGTCCACTACCTGAGAGACGTAACACAAGCTTTGACAATCTATGGGACATCCGATGACAGATTTTCACTCCAAAATAAGAAAGATATACTTGTTTTCTAAAAGCAATTGTTTTACTATATTTTCTAAAGAATATTCGCCAAAGAACTAGAAGACTAAATTTAGATTGTATAAGCTGGCTCTTCGTCATGAAGTAGTAATTACTTCTTTATCTCAAAGAGATAATGAAAATACAGTTATTAACTATAAAGACAATTTTAATGATAGGTTTGCAATAATATTTAATGAAATAATAATGCGCAAGTGTAAAATATGTAGATTAATATCCTAGTGCACATGTCAGCATAAGTTGTTGGAAAAATTCAATGATTCAGCGGTATTATCAAAAACATAAAATCAGGCATGTATACAATTTCATCATCAGCATTTTAAATACAGTATTTATAAATATAAGTTCCTTTTCCTTTCAAGTAATAGTAAATATGAAATAGTAATGTAAGACGCGGTTGTCTTTTGAAATAGGATTATCAGCATGTATAAAAAAGAATTCTCTAGAAACGAGTATCGAAGATGTATTATTCTAATATCGGCCAAAGTTTTTATTAATTTTTTTTTACAGCAATCATCCTACAGCTAATAATATTGGTTAATACTATATTTAATGTAAATGGATGATATTTTATGAGTAGGAAATTATGTAATTCAGTGTTTTGAATAAATATTTGTCCTCTAATAACAGCAGATAACTTATGAAGTATGAATGGAGATTCTCAGTAGAGAATCGAACGCAGAATCGTGAATAACGAAGCCAAATATTAGACAAAATCTTGTTAAGCAGCTTCCCGCCGTCACGGCCTTCGTCATTGCCCTATATCTCTCTCCTGTTATTATTTTCTAGACTGAATTGTTGAAATTGCTAATTAAATAGAAAATGCCACTGATTCAAACGAAACAATTTCAACGAATTGATTTTAGTTTATTTTCTTTTATTTCATTTCGCTATTTTAAATCTCTATTGCTTTTCATGTATATTATTTTATTTGTTTGTATTATGACTTTGATAGAATTTTGATTTTTGTAATTAATAAGAAACTATATTTCAGATAATGTTGGTTTTATTCTATCTGTTTCCGTTCTTTATCATATTTTCGTTTTTAATTAGCAAAAATATGCACAGCCAAGCAATTAAAAACCTTCTCCCATTATTAAATAGAAACAAATAAAATATTGCAATGCTTACAAAAGACACTTAATTATTAGCGAACATACTTCAATGCGAGATATTGAATTATACACTAGTCGGTAATTTTGCTTCAAAAATTACTTAAACGTTTTATTTTAAATATATAATACCTCAATATTCTAGGAATGTATTGTTGATTTATTTAATAAGTTTGTTTTTAATTAAAAACAAGCCATAGATATACAAAGAGATAAATCGATAAATGCTACATATCAAAATAAAAGGCATGTGTTTAGTATATTATAAATGCATTCATATATGCATACAAGTATATGTGTACGTGGGAATATGAATGCGTGCGTGTTTTGGCGAACGGTTAAGAATTTTTTATCGCAATCACGAGAATCCAGTTCGAAATCGCTGTCTGCCATCTTCGAAAAGTAACGACGCATGCAATTTGATTGGTATGAGATAGACGAAAGCAGCATAGAAGGTCATCTATAGCATTATACGAGCAATTCAAAGGCTGCGCATATTTGAAATGCAGAGCCTCTTATATATTAATTTAGTCAATCGGACAATTGAAACCTTATAGACGTGCGACAGAAGGCCATCTCCACTATATACATATATAGGCGCCGGAGTGGCTGTGTGGTAAGTAGCTTGCTTACCAACCACATGGTTCCGGGTTCAGTCCCACTGCGTGGCATCTTGGGCAAGTGCCTTCCGCTATAGCCTCGGGTCGACCAATGCCTGGTGAGTGGATTTGGTAGACGAAACTGAAAGAAGCTTGTCGTATATATGTATATATATATATATATTATATATATATATATATATATATATATATATATATATGTATGTGTGTATGTTTGTGTGTCTGTGTTTGTCCCCCTAGCATTGCTTGACAACAGATGCTGGTGTGTTTACGTCCCCGTCACCGATACAATAACTACTGGGCTTACAAAAATAAGTCCCGGGGTCGAGTTGCTCGATTAAAGGCGGTGCTCCAGCATGGCCGCACTCAAATGACTGAAACAAGTAAAAAAGAAAAGAGTAAAAGAGTATATATAATGTGTGTGTGAGTGTGTGTGTGTGTGTGTGTGTGTGTGTGTCTGTGTGTGTGTGTGTGTGTGTGTGTGTGTCTGAGTGTAAAGGATCAAGGGGAAGCAAGTCAGTAAGCTTCAGGAAATCCGTAGATGATATAAAACCAACTTTCAGGAACAACAGTGATTTATTTGCGCAGAGGCCGTGAACGTTTCCCATATCGAAGTACGATAAGCTGAAAGAAGTTAATTTTATAATTCACAGTCAGCAACAGGAGTCGTCGTTTATGGAAATAAACATAAAAAATTTAGGGAATGGAATGGATAAAATCCATGCTCAGGTATTCTTCATAGTTAGTGGAACCTTGAGAGTAGTGAATTATTCAACTGTGGGTAGACCGCAAGTTACTCTTCAGGTCATCTTTGAGTCAACGTAGGTTCGCCCTAAGACAACAATGTAAACTTTATATAATCAAGGTATCCTTGGCCTGAAGAGTAACTTGCGGGCTACCCCTCGTTTATATTATTTACCACTTCCGAGATTCCATCATTTATGAAACATATGTAGCCTGAATTTCATCTGCTCTGGTCCATTCCATATTTTTCTGTATATATATATGTATATATACATGCACACACACACACACACGCATATATATATATATATATATATATAGTATATATTTATATATATACGCACACACACACACACATATATATATATGTATATATATACATATATATATATATATATGCATGTATATATATATATATATATATATATATATATATATATATATGTATATGTATGTATATGTGTGTATGCGTGTGTGTACATGTATGCATGTATCTTTATATATATATATATATATATATATATATATATATATATATATATATATATATATATATATATATATATAACATATTTAGCGTAAGTATATTTTTGAAGAATCAGAGAATACTTTTATAAACGTATGTTTAAGCCACATCATAGAGCAACCCGAAGCAAAATCTTCTCGGAAGTGAATATGAGAAAGTCGATTGAATATTTCGCAGAATCTGCGGTTTGCTAAGTACGACTCGAGTCCCTTCCTACATGAAGTCTTCTAAGCCACTTTGAAATGTATATAATCAGTGAATAAACAAATCATTGAGCAGGTTTAAAGGGTGCAAGGTTGAATAAAATTTG
>NC_043000.1:142430005-142530005 GCF_006345805.1 Octopus sinensis
ATACGTCTATATTTTTAGCATAAAGCATCCAATTATGTAGATTTGCTGATTAGTGTACGAGGTGAGTTATATAATAAAACCAACAACATATGACTGCATTTATTCATTAATTTTATAGGAGATCCTCTCTTGTTGCATAGACCTGATTAGTTGAAGAATTAATTAATGGATTCTAGGTAGTGTTCGTATTCAGAAAAGTAAGAAACCTTATGTATGTTTGTGGTTTTCAGGCAGATTTTATTAATGATGTCTAAAAGTTATTCGAATTACATTTCAGATACTACGATGTCAGAAACGAATGCCATGATCAGAGGAATATGAATCTGGCTGCTTTTCCAGAATTAGTGGATACACATATGTATAGCAATACCATATCAGAAATATTAGAAACACACGATAAAACATCACCAAATACAGAGCGATAAGGCTATAGATTGTTTTGACAAAAATAGATACAGGAGCAATGCGAACTGATATTTTAATTAGATGAGCAACTAATAAGCTTATGTTTGACTGTTGAACATTATAATCGGTCACGTACTGCATTCATTTGATGTTCTTTTTCTTCACATTATATATTTCTAGCAGTAATGTAACTAACGTGCGTATTCATCCATTTCTACAAACGGTAGGATGGTTTTGAAAGTGAAATGGCTGTTTAAAACTCCATCCTACTCGTCGAGGCATGCTTGGTTATTTTTAGAATCTTCAGAGGTTATATGCAGTAAAAGAACAATGATAATAGGAAATGGCCTGTTTTGAAATTCATATTCTACTAAACGTTACTATGAAACACCTCGAACCATTCTCAAAATAATCTTTACATGAAAATACATCATTTGGGGAAGAATAGTATTCAAATTATCAGATGGTAGCATGTTAATTGTACTAACATGAACTAAGATGAAGGCCCGCTAAATAGGTACACAACATTTACAGTAATTGTATTATTAAAGATCAGGATGGTCCTCATCAAAGAAATCTATTATAATCCTTCCAGTCATAGCTAACTTATTATATTTTCAGAGAACGTTTTCCAAACTACATTATCCAGAAATCATGTTCTTTATATAACAGTAGTATGCGGCATGAGAAAGTTTTCTTTGTTATATCTAACATGATTCCGTCTTAAATGTACAAAGCGATATATACGCCCATATCTCATAGCAAGACACGGTCAGTTTTATCATATATAATATAGTGAGTCAATAACATTAAATTAAAGTTGCACCTGTGATGAAGAGATATATCACAGATAAATTATAGCAGGGTAGACAATAATTTAATTGAAAGTAATTTACAAATATTCTACTCTCGTGCAATAGTTCATTTTATTCTGATACTATCAAACACACATAACTTAAAAGATATATGGATCTTTTAATATTTAATATACGTTTTAAGATATATTCGTACGTTGTTACTAAACATTTATGTTAGGATAAATAATTTATAACTGATCTCATAACTTGGCATAAAAGTGAAACATGTCTGTGGGTGACTTTTGCTTTGTCATTCCTTAGATTATCATGCTACTTACTGTATATATATATATTTTCAAACAATATAAGTTCTCTCAATGAATAGATTTCTAGCAGTGGTGGTAAATATACAATTCTGAGATTATATAATGAAGCGAAAATGTGAAAAAAGCTCTCACAATCTGTCTTTGTCTCTCTCCGCCCCTTCTCTCTCACTCTCAATACTTTCATAATCAGACTCACTCCTCTTCATTGTTAAATTAATTTATATCCCTTGTATCTATCCTGTGAAATTATTTATCAGAACTGATTCTTAAGATATTTCTTTCTCATCATCAAGGGTTTAACATTAAGTGGCATTCCTTCATTCACAACATTAAGTGTATTTGCATCTACCTTCCCATTTCATTTTTATGCAGCACATGCTTCTGAGAGGTTTCTAGACAGTCATTTGTCGGTATGTATTGAACCATTTTACTGATCTTTGCTAGTGTCCTATTATGGTTTTCTGCCAGTATAAGTAATTTGCAAACAACCCTTATAATACGATACATAGGAAGCGGAAGTAAATATTGTCGTGTATAAGGTTTGAATTACAGAAGTGACATATCTTTCATTTCCTGAACGTGCACAGTTTAATTATCGATAACGTTATTATTTGAGGTTTGAGGTCAGACAGGATACTTAGTTTCTGGCAAAAAGAAATCGAACGTCGATTGAACATTGAGAGATGACTACAAGCCACGGCATGCAACTCAGAATTGCTTTAATTCCGTTCATTTTGAGCACAAATCAATTGGACAGTCAACCCGATAGAAATGGTAACAAAATCCACCAGAAATAGCTCTCTTCCATATCAAATATAAAACAGACATATTAGATAATGTAGTCCAATATAACTATAAAACGACGACTAGTCAAGGCATTTGAGTCTACTCAATCAGCTGCAAACCATAGATCAAAAACTATAATAAATTCAAAGTAACGTCACTGGAGTTAATACCTAATTATCTCAATAAACAGATTTTTGAGCAGCACGAATTTTTCTCTAGCATTAGTGAAGTGAAATAAAATTGCTCCAAATTATGATTTGAAACAATGTTGCGCTATTTGCTTCGCTACTACTTTACTGCCAAAGGCCAGCATAATTATGAGCACAATTTATGATAGCTTTCCTAAAATGGTTTCATATATTATTACTTTATATCAGTATTATCAGTAAAACCTTTGAATACGAGTTTCTTTCCATCAGTGCTGCACTATTATTCTCATCAATTATGGCGTTTGGTAAAGTAGCTACCAGAGGTAATTTCTCTGATCCATTCTATCAATTTAGTAAGACAAGAAATGGGAATAAAATTCAAATTCAACTATACTTAGATGAAACTTAGAAAGTACACAATTTTCTGTAAATAGGCAAAACCTTAACTTCTAAATATTCGGCATTAAATGAGCAGAAAACTTCTTAACGCTTATTCGACACATTTTGACTGATAATTTTCAAGGAAAGTATTAAAGAGAAATCAGTGATAAATCTAGAAGTTGTGTGATTTTTCAGTAAATGTTGCAAGACATAAATATAATTCTATATGAATAACCGACATAAAAACGACACAACGACATCGGTTTCATTTGTAAAAGTACGTTTTATCACCCCCATTGACTTATATCAATGTTTTCTATAAAATATGCAACAAAAACAGAACATTTTCCTGCAATCTGAACTTCCATCTCATTTTCTATTTGGAAAAATGTTTTGTAGTGTATTCCTAGCTATATTTTACTAAATATAAATAACAAGTACAACAAAGAAGTAAAAAACAAGCAGAAAACTGGTAATAGCAACAGCAAGGTTCATAGAGTTTGACAAAAAATATTTCACGTTTTATATGTGACAATGATTGTGTGCGTGTTTCTATTACACTGGGTAGTTTGAAAAAATATAATATATAAATTATAGGCATATAAACATGCATATATGTATGTAGGTATGTATATATATATATATATATATATATATATATATTATATATATATATATATATATAATATATATTTATTTCTATGCATGTATTTATATATTATATATATATATAATATATATATATATATATATATATATGTACTAGCAGAGATAACCGGCGTTGCTCGAGATAATAATGGCATAGTTTGCACATACATATATATAATATATATGTGTATATATATATATATATATATATATATATATATATATATATATATATAAGGAGTGTACATTTTACACTAATTTTACACTAATTTGATATGGAAAATATGGCTATTGATTATCTATACATGGTAGGCCACTGGTAGAAAAATGTCTAAAATTGTCTGTGATGGAATAGTTTTTCAATTTTTGGGAAGAAAAAAATATGAACATAGAAAAATATTAATCTCTATTTTTGTAAGCATTTCTATTTATGTAATATGTCTATATTCTTGTATGTAGTGTAAATTAACCAAATATAAGCAAATTATTACTACCTAGCAGCCTTGCAACTGCTGCAATAATTTTGAACTACTAATTGAATAATAGATGTGTATTTGGTGTACCTTGGAGCTGCGACCTACTATTTTTTTTATCAAGTATTTCACCACCAGCCATTCTCGTCTTATACAGCCTTGGACAAAACATTTGGTGGTTCTGTTGTCTCAATATTAATGTTACTCTTGCACATGGTAATTTATGGTATATTTCACAATATACATTAGTTTTAATATCTGGTTGACCCTCCTTTAACATCAATTACTGCTTTTATACTGTACTGTACATATGCAACGAATTATGAGTAAGACCAACGTCCAAAATTAACTTATGTTTCCTTCATTATTTCAGAATTCTATGCTAAAATACGTTGTAGATACAGTTAATACGTAGTAATATTCCTAAAACAAAGGAGTTGAGTGAGTATGAGCGAGGTCAAATCGTAACTCATCATGAAGATGGAATGACTGAAAGGCAAATTGCTCAGAAGATGAAATGTTCTCATTGTGTGGTACAAATTATCCTCAAGCGCTTCAGAGAGACAAAAGATGCGACGACAATACAAAGAACAGGTAGAAAAAAGGTTACATCACATCATGATGACAGATCCATCATCCGACATCGTGGGAACATTAAACGGACTTCAACTAGACAAGTACTTCAAGAAAATCAATCAGAACTGTTAGAAAAGGCTTGAAGTGCGCGGCTGAGAGGCTGTGAAGCTAGGAAGAAGCCATGGGTTTCTGAAGCAAATATAGAAAAACGTCTTCATTGGGTCAAAAATCACTAAACTTGGACCAGTGAGCAATGGTCGAAAGTCATATGGTCATATGAAATAACTATAAGGTAAGATAGTACATGTATTCAATCAACATATAAACTTAATGTAATGGTTTGTAGCCCAAAATATATAAAAAGCATCCAACATAAAGCTAATATTATTTTTCATGTTTTTACTCGGGATTTCGGTATGTCTGGTGCAACTTCCGTGCGTCGCAGAGTTGGGGAAGCATTAAGGCTCTTCAAAGTCAACTGGTCTCGCACTACTTCCTGTCAGACATTCTTGAGACACTCGAGTCTTCTGATGGTATCATATATACTGTGACAACACCCCAGGGATGTCTTTTCATGTCTTACTAGAATGAACAGTGACCTACACTTCCCTTCCTATAATATATATTTATATATATATATATATATTGGCCTGCTCGCTTAGCCAGCGGGGTGGCGTCATTTGAAGGCTAAAACAATGCGAAGCGCATTGTGACCAGCGATGTGTAGCAACATCTGATAGCCTGGTCGATCACGGTGATATATATATATATATCTATATATATATATATATATATATATATATATATATATATACAGGGGTAGGTCATCATTACATCATAATTTTGAAATATCTTTAAAACCGTCAAAAGATTGTTTATTTTAATGTTTATTTATTTATTTATTTATTATTGGTGTTGTTGAAATTGCTGTTTCTTTACAGATATCACCAAGAAAATGTAATTAAAATTCATTAATATGACAGATCTATCGACTTTGAAACAGGTCAAACTGTTGGTGCTCGTATGGCAGGTGCTACTGTAATGAAAACAGCCGAAATTTTTGGCGTATCAAGAAGTACTGTCTTGAAAGTAATGACAGCATTTGAGAAAGAAGGAAAAACCTCCTTGTCGAAACAAAACTCCGGAAGAAAACTAAAACTTTTAGATAGGGACCGTGGGATTGTTACGCGAATTGTTAGAAAGGATCCCAAAATTACTGCAGTGCTTAATGACTACCTCGATACTGTTTCCACAAAGGTTGATCGCCGAGAGCTGCATAAAGCCGGATTTAACAGGAGGGCTGCAATTAACAAACAAGTACTTTCAAATACAAACGTTGCAAAGCGTTTAGAGTAGATTAAAACCTACAGAATTGGTCCCTAGATCAGGGGAACAATGTTATTTTCTCGTCGAGTCAACCATTACTTTATTTCCGACCACCGGCCGAGTATAAGTATGGAGACAACCAAAAGGAGCATTTGACCCAGACTGCCTTCTTCCAAATGTTAAACAAATAGGAGGATCTGTGATGATCTGGGGTGAGGGTCTGTTCTTAGAAATCCGCCGGGCCAATGGTTTCCCTTCATGCCAGAATTAATAGACAAGACTATTTAAGCATTTTATATGAGCAAATTCATCCGATGTTTACAGAACTGTTTCAGGAGGGAATCGCAATCTTTCAGGATAATAATGCACCAATTCACACAGCTAAAATTGTTACTGAATGTCACCAGGAACATTCTAGTGAAGTTGAAAATCATATCTGGTCATCACAGTCCCCAGATTTCAATATTATTGAGCATTCATGGTGCATTTTAGAAACACAAGGAGTCGATATCCTACACCATCGTTGCTACACGAACCGTTTTAGCAGAAGAATGGACAAAAATTCGTTTGGAAACAATTCAAACGTTGTATGAGCCCATATCTCGTAGAATTCAAGCTGTAATTACTGCCAAGGTGGCCAGGCCCCGTATTAAATTAAATTTATTTGAAATTGTAAGGTGTTTCCATTACTGTGTCTAACCCCCATGTATATATATATATATATTATATATATATATATATATATATATATATATATATATATATCTATATATATATATATATAGATATATATATATATATATATATATATATATCTATATATATATATATATATATATATATATATATATATATATATATATATATTTGTAAAAAATGAAGTTCGAAAATGCTGCTGTATTATACAATTTTTAATTTTTATATATACATTATAACGTTTCAGTTCCTGAAATTAAATTTATCAAAAAAAGTTATATATAAAAAAAGACAGCTCATGCCGTCAAACACAAGAAATTCATTTATAATACACAACGGAGTCAGACATCTTAGAGTTCATGTATAGTTGATATATAGTTCATGTATAGTTGATATATAGTTTGAAGTATATGTTCAAAGTGTTCGATGCAGTGGCCCACGGTGGCGATACGTATTCAATACAAAAAACAGATCAAAGTGGTGGAAAGCGGTCATACAGAAGATTGATGTTTCCGAAAGAGCGAGGAATTCATTTTTACCTTAAGCAATGTGGTGACCCATGGTGGATGTTCGCTGGGTGGTTCTAATGAGTTTTTGTGAAGTGTTCGGTTTTATAATGCCTGTTAGGTGGTCAATTCAGCGTAGCGTGACGTCATCAACGTTTTGACCAATCGTTTCGTTAGGTGGCTTTAGTCAAGTAGAACGGGACGTCATCATTATTTTGACCAATCGCTGCATTATAACTGCCTCTTGTTTGTTTCCTGTTTTGACCAGTCGCTTCGTTAGTCAAGTAGAACGGGACGTCATCATTATTTTGACCAATCGCTGCATTATATTGCCTCTTGTTTGTTTCCTGTCCTGACCAGTCGCTTCGTTAGTCAAGCAGAACGGGACGTCATGCAGATTCTGCCCAATCACGACTTATAGATCTGCCCCCTGTCTGTACTTGTTAGGTGACTATTCAAGCAGAAAAGGACGTCATCAATATTCTGACTAATGACTGTCCCCTGTTTGTATCCTGTCCATTCTAGCTGAGCTAGACGTCATCAACTTGTTGACCAATCAGAATCGGGTCTGACCCTTAGCTGTATCGTATGTATCAGGGTCAGATTTTCACGAAAGAATTTTTTTTCCCTTTTTTACTTAGGTATATTTCCGTCAGAGTGAGTGTCTGTTTGAAGTCGCGGTCGTGGTGGAATTTTGCTTCTCCTTTTCGGAGGACTTATCTTTTGTTTTAGTATTCCTGGCCCAGGGTGTTTAAACTTGGTCTAAATTTTTTTATGAAATATAGTTCTTTATTTTGGCGTTGTGTGAAGGTTGCGTTGTCACTGAATTTATAGAGCGGGTTAGTTGTAAATTTCGGATTTACATTTCCAGCACATCTATCTATGTGTCCGCTGACCGGTATTTTGCGGTAATCAGGGTTTCTAATTTGTGATTTATGCACCGCCATCCTGTTACGTAAGCTATTTTTTGTATGGCCTATATACTGCCTATTGCAGCCTGCGCATGTTATGACGTAAATTAAGTTTTCTGATGCGCAGGTGAAGTTTGTTCTAATGGTGAACTGGTGGCCTTGTTCCAGTATAAGTTCTGATCCTTCTTTCAAGATGACACAGATTCCGCAGTTGGGCCTTCCACATTTTCTAACTGCTGGTTTTGTGGTTGATGTTGAGTGCAGTGTAGCTTGGGTTAAAATCCTTTTCAAGGATTTTGGTTGCCGTTTACTTTTAATGATGGTGTGTGTTTCGAGGATCCGGTTCATCTTTGGGTCTCCCTTTAGTAGGGCTGTGCTTTGTAGTATGGTGTTGAAGGCCTCATTGTTGAGTGGGTTGTGTGTAGAAATGTAGGGAAGGGTTTTCAATTGTTCTTTCTTTGGTTTTGTTTGTCTCAGGTCTTCTATACTTAATTTAAGTACCCGTTGGATTGCACTGTCTATGGGGGGCTGTGGATAGTTTCTATTTGTGAGTGTGGTTCTAAGTTCCTGGAGACGTGTGTGTCGGGTGTTTGTGTCTGATATTATGGTGCAAATCCTTCTAGCTAAACAAAAAGGGACATTCATTCTAGTGTGTCGTGGGTGGCATGAATCAAAGGGTAGGTACTGTTTAGAGTCTGTCGGTTTATAGTAGATATCTGTCTCTATTTTGTTGCCGGTTTTCTTAATGAGGATGTCTAAAAATGGTAATTCTTTTTCGTTGTGGTCCATCGTGAATTGTATATTGTCATTTATTCCATTTAATAGTATTTTAAATTCCTCAAGTTTCTCTATACCTTTGTCCCAGATGATGAAACAGTCATCGAGGTATCGTTTCCAGTTGTTATGGATATAGGTGGCGAAGGTGTTTCCATATTTCTCGAGTGTCATCCGGTATAGTATTTTCTCGAGGTATCCCATCACTAGGTTGGCAAAAGATGGTGCAGTACGCGTGCCCATCGCTGTTCCCGATCTTTGCCTGTAGAAATCATTGTCAAAAATAAAATAATTGTTCTCTAAAATGAATCTAAGTCCTTCTATTATAAGGTCTTTGTTTATGCGAGTTGGGAGTTCAAAGGGGTAGTTATTCAGCCAGAAGGTGATCGCTTCTATTCCTAGGTTGTGAGGGATGTTAGAATAAAGATTAACTACGTCGAATGATACTAGAAGGGTTTTCTCATTGACTTTTTTAGGGAGGTGGTTGAGCATATATATATCGTCTCTTACGTAGCTTTTGATGTGTTTTAGGAAAGGTTTAAGAAGTGTGTCTAAGAAATTGCTGAGGCGGTGAGTTTCACATGCTGGTCCTGCTATTATCGGTCTTAGTTTAAGATCATTTGGTGAAGGGATTTTGATGAGTGTGTCGGTGGATGTTTTGCACGTTTCTCTAATGGTTTGGCTTTTGTGTACCTTAGGTATACCATAGAACAAACTCAATTTGCATTTGAAGTTAGTGATGTATTCATACTCCTTGTTCGTGAGTCCTTCTTGGTATGTGTTGATTAATGTCCTAAGGTTATGCATTATTTTTTGCTGGTTATACTGTTGGGCCCTTTCATAATACGTTCATCCTCTTAATAGGGATAGCACTAAATTTTTATAATTGTTTGTATTCATTATTACTATCGCGTTGCCCTTATCTGCCTCCTTAATTGTTATTGTTTTGTCTTCTCTTAGTTTGATGAGGTCGTTCCATTCTCTTTTGTTGAAGTTAGGGCTGTGTGTTTTGTTCTTGATGAATTGAAACGGGAAATTAGTTATGTAGTCACAATAGCGGTCTAAGGCTTTATTCTTACCTTTGGTGGGGGTGTGTAATTGCTCTTGTTTCTAGCTATTGAGTCCTCCTCTATTTGTTTGTCTTGAAATGCCTCGGTGAGTCTTAGTTTTCTGCAAAATTCCGAAATATCATCTTTCATTTCATAGTAATTAGAACGTTGTGGGGTGGGTGTAAATTTAAGTCCTTTGGAGAGTATGCTTATTTCGTTAGGTGTAAGTTCTTTGTTTGAGAGATTGATTATCTTAATTACCTGAGGTTTCTTTTGTTTGTCCTTTGCCATCGTGTGTCCCTGTTCCTGTGTGTGGGGTCTAAAAAATGGTTGGTGTAGTTAAGTTCAAAGCTATTATTTATCTGTCTCATGTTGTTATAATTGTCAGAGTGAGTTTGTGGTGCTCTGTTCTGGAGTCTGTTGTTGAACCTAGTGTTCCGTCTTAGTTCCTCAGGTATATTGTGTTGGTAGTTGTTTCCTCCGTAGTGCATTTGTTGTTTGTTATGGTTGTATGGTTGGTTCCTGGGGTGGATGTTTGGTAGTAGCGTTTTGGTTTGGTTATGTGGGTTGTATTTTATAGTATTGTATGTTGTGGCTCTTAGGTTCGTGGAATGGTGGGTGGTGGGACCCTATAAGTGTTTTGGGGTTGGTGTAGGTAGTGTGGGGTGCGTTTAAATGCATTTTTCTGGTGAAGTGTGTGTTTGGATTTCTTGGTGGTTGTTCTGCTCTGTTGGTATGTCTATTTTCAAACTGGTGTGGTGGGCTTCTGTAGGTGTTTTTGGGTTGGTGTAGGTAGTGTGTGGGGTGTGTTTTAGGTGTACTTTTCTGGTGTAGTGTGTGGTAGGATTTCTTGGTGGTTGTTCCGTTCTGTTGGTATTTGTTTTGATTTGCTTAATTTTATGAAGGGGTTGTTGGATATGTGTTCATTTTTGAAGTTGGTTTCATAATCTAGAAACCAGATGGCGCTCTTTTGCCATCGTTGGAGGGACTTAAGTTCCTCTTTTTCACATTCTTCATTCCATAGTGCTGTAATGTTCAGTATGTTGTGTTGTATATTAGTTTGATGACTTCTTCGTTGATTTCCTCGTCTATGGTTTTTACTTTTTCTTCATTCGTTTTAGCTCTCAGCTTAAGTAGTTCTATTTCCATCTTCATTTTTTCTAACATATATATATATATATATATATATATATATATATATATATATATATATATATATATATATATATATATATATATATATATATAATATGTATGTATATGTATATATTTACATCTCGAACATTGATAGAATTACATATGTAGTATTGCGAATCTTAGCACAGTCCTTATAAACTAACCTGTCAAGTACAGACACTACCGATTTATCTAAAGAAAAATGTACGTAAATAGTGATACACACACACACACACACACACACATACACCACACACACACACATATATATATATATATATATATATATATATATATATATATATATATGTGTATACATGTGCTTGCTCCAAAATATGCGAGCGAGTGTATTTGTGTGAATGTACTTATGATATATATACACAAATGCATATAGATAGATATAGTGATGCATAAATAGATGTATTAATGCATATATAGATATTTATATATTCACGCGCGCACACAATAATCGTAATAAGAAATATGTGGTAATCATCGTGTTGCGCGTATTTTTGTTAATTTATGTCTGTGTTTGGAGAGTACAAACATAACAATATATATGTATATATATACACACACACACACACACACACACACACATATATATATATATATACATATATACATATATATTTACATATGCGTATAGATATACATATATATATATATGTATGTATGTATGTATGTAGGAATATGTACGTATATATATATATCTGTATATATTCATATATATATATGTATATATGTATATACCTATATATATATATAGTTAATCCAAACATGAACAAACAGAAAACACAACAACGCGAGGTCGTGGAACAAGTATAGTGTTAGTGGACGCTCAAGAAAGGAAAGAAAGAAGGAGGATTTACCGTTTCTAGCGGAGCTCTTCATCACAGACATAGAAAAGGAAAAGGTCCAAGGAAGGGAAGACGGAGAAAGAAAATCGCCATCGATACACACGCTGTCACATATTGAAAAAAAAAAATATATATATATATATATAGTAATCACATGCGCACATTAATGTGTCTACCCGGTAGAAATAAGCATCAAAACTCTTATTTCGACCACCAAAATATGATTTACACTGGAAACAATAGATTCAATGGTAATTAGCAGATCAAAAATATCTCTCACATACCAATATAGCATAAAGATATATATTCACTGGTACAGGTATATATGTAGACTGATTTCTGGTTTGATACAAATATCGTATAAATATGTCATAAATATTCACTTATGAATATTTTGCTGCCGAATATTTTTCACGCTGAGGCTGTTCGCATTTTGGCGCTATGCAATTAAGGACGTCAGCAGATATCAATGTAGCTGCATAGGATAATGTTTCAAAGGGTTAAGATGTGCTGAAGAAGGTAAGATCTTTGCATCAAACCAGAAACTAGGCCACATACATACCTGTACCAGTAAATATTTAGCCTTATGCTATATTGGTATGTAAGAGATCTATTCGATCAGCTAGTTACCTGTTGAATCTGTTGTTTGCAGTGTAAATATATTTGGTGGCCCAAATAATAGTTTTGTCCCTTTTTACTAGCGGGTGGAATCTGTAATGTTTCCTTATGATTAATATCATTTTAAATCTTTTCCTATAAAAAGCTATTTTTATGCTTGCAATCACCTATATTACCAGCTATTTATATTGCCTTCGATAATAATAGAAATATTTATTTCTTATAAATATTCACTTCCGAATATTTTGTTGCTAATATATAAGGTTTCTCCAATTTCTGCTTTATTTGAATGCTATATATATATATATATATATATATAGCATTCAAATAAAGCAGAAATTGGAGAAAACTTTTGATCAACAAACATGCTCATAGAATACAGGCAATAAAAAATAAACAATCATTAAATATTTTCTCGAGTGCGATAATCTTATCTTTGTGAGAACTTATAATAGATTTATTTAATGGAATGTTTTGCCTGCGCAAGAGATTGCTCAAAGTAAATATTGTTCACTTACAAACATACATACACACACTCACCTGCACTAGGTTCTAAAATCCATTGTCAATATTTCTAGATTCTTAACGGTGACTCGCTAGGAGAATCATTAGTACGCCAGGCAGAATACTCAGCGGTAGTCCGTCCATCATTGTGTTCTGATTTGAAATTCCAGCGAGGCCACTTTGCTTTTCATCCATTCGGCGCCTGATAAACTAAGTACCTATTTCTTTATTACCCACAAGGGGCTAAACACAGAGGGGACAAACAAGGACAGACATAGGTATTAAGTCGATTACATAGACCCCAGTGCGTAACTGGTACTTAATTTATCGACCCCGAAAGGATGAAAGGCAAAGTCGACCTCGACAGAATTTGAACTCACAACGTAACGCAGACGAAATACCGCTAAGCATTTCGCCCGGCGTGCCAACGTTTCTGCCAACTCGCCGCCTTATAAACTAAGTACCGTTAAGCAATGTGGTTGACGTAATCAACTTGCCTTCTTCCCACCGATTGTTGGTCTTGTGCAATATTTCTAGATTTCTCAAAGTGGCTAAGCTGGTAGAATCGGAGAGACTTCGGGCAAAATGCTTAGTGGCATTTCGTCCGTTCTATCTTCAAAATCCATCGAAGTCGACTTTACTTTTTATCTCTTTCGGTGGCGATAAAATAAATACCTACCATTTGAATTCTATGGTCGATGTAATCGACTATCACCTTTCCCCAGATTTCCAACCTTCATAGTAGAAAGGAATATTTCTAGACTTATCTTGTCCCATATTCAGAATGCAGTGATATAACAGCTGCTTCATTTACAAAGAAGGGTTACTAAGCTTGGTGTTGCCGTTATAAAAAAAATCTGAATTGTGACAGTGTGATATAAATATCACATCTTCCGTTAAGTGATTGGTTTTTGTGATATGTGTAAGCTATCAGTGTGATGGCATTGAATACTGTTTCCAATAATAATTGTTTATGCTTAGATATATTTTCGAAGTAGGTTTTCCTAATTTTCTTGCGTGCCTTGTGTTGGAAGGCATTACAAGTGCTTTTTATTCTAACTACTTACTGATATGGAGAGAGTGTCAGAATTTCAAGGACAATTTGATGACGATAAGCATCTAGAAGCTTACAAAAAAAAAAAAATTATATATCAGAGTGATCAGCATTAACTTCCGAGACGGTATATATGTTTGTGGTTTGCTATTGGTATGACTGTAAATTTTAGCATTCGATATAAATTACTAGTTCAAGCACAACAGCAATACCTTTGCGTTCTTCACAATGCAGATTATATAAGCATCATGTGGAGCAAACATATGTTCTCTCCTAGCGCTCATATTTGCGAAAGTCTGTGATTTTATACGAGAAATCATAATTTATTAAAGATAGAAATATACGTTATATCACGAAAACCTGCGCTGACATTGAAGAATTAAGGAAAGACCTAACAAATAAATGTGTACCAAAATTCAATACCAATATCAGCAAAATAAAGCTGCTTGTATAAACTGAATCCATTTACAGACATGAATATTTAGATTGAAAATAAGATGCAATACGTTTCTTTTCACCCAAAACACCAGTACTACTTTGTATGGGCGCAATGAGTGTATATAAAAATACCTTAAAAAAACATTTATAATTGCAATTATTAGTGAAGCAATCCACAGGATAAAACAATTACTAATCAACAATCGGTGTTCTACCAAAAATGCAGAATAAGACAGGCAAAGATACAAAATACGAAATATCATATTACACGAATTACAAAAAAATTGTATTATATAAAAGAAATCCATATAATTTAGAGAACAGATGAACATATTAAGAATAGACGAGCACACTATCAAGAACCTAATGTCTCAAAATGTAAATTACATTACACCAAACGATAAATTTGAACTAATATATTTCAAATATAGCAAATGTAATATTAAATATATTCCTATTAAAGATAAAATAGATGCGTGTATACCATTAGATGTGCTAATAATGAGTAATACAGTTTATAAATTTGATTGCAAATGTAAAGTTTGCTAACTACATGACACCGCCTCCATATACTGCTCACAATCACTCCAGGTTAGCGTGTACGTGAAGCAGAGGTAAAATACAATACTCTACATAACGTAATATAAAAATATATCTAAATAGGTATACATTGGTGCAAAACACTTCCATAAAAGATTAATAATGGAAGCACTACAAATATCATAACATAATGCTAAAACAATTCAGCATACACCAGTAAACTTTCACTGGTGGCGTAAAGTCTGTCTTAAAATTCGAATTCTAGTATAATCTATACATCACTCTTTGTGGACTAGCGAAGTATAAAGAGGCAACAACACATGTCAATGTCATTTCAACCTAAATATGAGAGCATAAAGGTCTAGAAAGTCTGGTTTCTGAGTTGAAGAATGTCAGAATTTTACCAACTGTATATACCTCAAACTAAACTTGTGAAAAAATACATATGATAAATCTGTAAAATGATAGTCTATTTAAAACGGATTATTGAAAATAGTTACACACACATTAAAAAAACCCAGTTGTTTAAAAAATCATTTACTTATGTCATCTTACATGAGTTCTGCTAACAATAATATCTGTTATATGAGGCAAAACTAAGAAACTGATGACACGATGAAATCTTCGGAGGTTGCGTAATAAACCTAAATAAACTTGCAATTAATAATAGAGATTATTATGGCTTCAAAACGTTAAAATATTTTTAAAGATCTTAAATACTAAGGAAAAATTAACTAATCCTTCTACTTTAGCATTTAAGTAAATAATTTGACGCCTTTACCACAGTAATTAAGGTCATTAATACTATAGATGTTGTTTGATGACTATTACATTGATTAAAGTTTATTTGTGTTTTACACAGTCTATAAAAATTTGATCGTGTAATCGGTTTCTGAAAGTTTGATACTGCAATATACTTCAAGGTTTTAACTTATATAACGGCTATTTTTCTTTATGAAACACGTATAAAATAAGTTGACAAAATGATTCAAGAACAATCTATCTACTCTTTTTCTTTCTATATATATTCTGTGTACTTTCAGGCTATGGAGACTAGAGTCGTAGGAAAGTATGGTCTATTAAACGCGGGTTCTCTTCGCAGTTTTGTCTCAGATATATAAGGGGACACATGGAAATCTGAATATTGTTATATGCCATGCAAATTTCGTTTAAATTCACTACATAATGATATGTGTGTGAGGGTGAGTTGGATGTGTGAGCGCGTCAGTTAAATTTAGGCGAAATTCTAATCAATTAACAGAAATTTACAATAGACATGGGAAATATTATTGGGAATATGTTTGATATTGGCAATATAGTAGCAACTTCGAATATGCTTGGCCATTATACCCTCTGTCAAGAATGACTGTACAATCAGATATGAACCTATAACCTTATTTAATTAATTTTATTGAATTAGAAATTTGGTGAGTTTCCCCGTATATCTTAACTTAAATTGATTATTAAGCTAATTATTTTTCTGCCTAAGACGTTTATAAGTTTCGTTAGCGCAATATTTTCCTCCACTAATCACAGACTTTATTGCAGCCAAGTGATTGAGTTGTCATCCCTAGTAGGTTAAGACGCCACTCAGTGTATAGTCTTAAACAATGTAAATTTTTCTCAAGGTACGTTTTATAGCAGGATTGTGAAGGTCTAATGAAAGCAGAAACACGTCTCCCAAACTGACACCGTAATATCAAGATCAGGCAATTCAGTGCATCTAAATGATATTAAATCTCGTGTCCCTGCTTCTCCTCATCGCGGATGCTCGCATTGTTATGTCGGTTAATATATAGTTGACCATTTAGGGTTTTTTTTTACATGCACCCTTTTTTGTTTGTGGCCTACACAAAATAGATTTGCCAATATGTTAGATTACACACACACACACACCACACACACACACACACACACACACACACACACTCATATATATACACACACACACACACACACACACACATATATATATATATATATATATATATATATAATAATAATAAATATTAGGAATAAATCCAAACTTACAGGGAAAAATTAGATTTAGGATTGAATCCAATTTTATAGTAAAATATTATATTATATTAAATTAGAGATAAAACCACTATTAGGCAAATCAAACAATGAAAAACTTAAGCCAATACATATGATTAATTTATATTATTTAAATATGTAACAAAATTATTAAAAAATATAATTAATATCACACTATATATATATATATATATATATATATATATATATCAACAATTGAGGGTAAAATTAATTAATCAATTTCACCAAGTGTTCAGTATGTAAAAGGACCATTTAAGGCGAATTCAAAATATTACATTATATATAATATATATATATATATTATATATATATATATATATATATATATAATATATATATATATATATGTATGTATGTATGTAAAAGAGCATAGGCTCGAAACGTAAAAGACTTCTTCTATACCTGAGCGTTATACTAATACAGCTGTTTGTTTTGTACACCACCTGTCTTCGTCTTTTGTGTTTTTCGTAAACTCTCCCTATATATATATATATATATATATATATTATATATATATATATATATATTATATATATATATATATATATATATATATATATATATATATATATATATCATGGCACAAAAAGACGACTGGCTAAAATGTGCCAACCGAGTAAACCAAATTCCAAGCAGAGAACAAAACTAGTTGAAAAGTAATAAAATTGTTACTACTCAGGGATTAACTACAAATCTTGTCATGAGAGATCATTGTAAATTCCCGAATTACTCTCGTGCATACGCGATGGGCACAGGTGAAATAGATTCATCTGTGGATCGAAACAACGTCGCAATATATTCTTGAGCTGTATTTCACCGCAAAACTCAACTGACTTCTGATATCTTTGTATGTTAATTCTATTTTATCAATATTGCAAGGCTATTCTAATCACCCGAGTGTTTATGATATACATATGACACAAGAAAGTAATTTGATAATTGGAATAGAATATATTCTCAAGAATACGGCTGTGGCATTATTGAATTTAGCTGAAGAAAAATGATATCTTCCATAAACATAATTTATTACGATGAATGATATATACCATATAACCATTAAGAGGAAGTTTGCAGCTGCTCTAATCTCTAACGAGAGATTACTAAGACCTTGGAAGCTAATATTTCTCTCACACATGTGAGACGAACTATTCAACTATGCATAGTCACCTTATGAGTGTGCATATACAGTCATTCATCTATTCCCAAATGCACATATATTAGCATACATCCACACAAACAGCACACATAAGTGTATGTATATATGTATGCATATATGTATGTATATATATACACATACATACAAATAAAAATATATATGTATAATATATATTTAAATAATTTGTATCTATATAAGTGTACGTGTGTGCGAGCGCGTGTGTATACTTACGTGTGCATCTGCGTATGTATGTGTGCATGCTTAAACACTTAATATCTTTGGCATTCTCAAAATGATATACGACAATTTATGAATATATGTGTATACATGATTAAAAAAAGGTCACCATTTATCTATGCACATAGACATTAGACTATACTGTATATATGAATTAATTATTCTCATATTAATATGAAGCAATTTTTGATGCATGATATTCGTATTTCCTGAGTAATACATTTCTATAACAGAACACCACAAGTATTCAAAGCATTAATCATAATTAAACTTCATTGTACCCACACACTGAAAGTCACACACGTATAAACACATTTATGATTTACTATATATATATATATATATATATATATATATATATATATATTTATATATATATATATATATATATATATATATATATATATATATATATGTATATATGTATATATGTATATATATATATGCATACGCACACATATGATATCTATATATTGATGTGCACTCACATTTACACATACACACATAAATATATATACACACACAAACACACAAACATACACAAACTCACAAACAAAAACACTCACACACATACATTTATATATATAGTGAAACTGAACACTTATTGACTTTTGTTTATTGTACATATTTCTATGTTGGTTATAGAGAGCGTGAATGTACTGGCATTAGAGTAAAAATTATATCTATATATCAATACTCTTCATTGAATTATTTCTTTCGACTGAAAATTTATCAAATACGAATGATTACATACATACATACATCCGAATAGG
Source organism: Octopus sinensis (assembly GCF_006345805.1). Classification (NCBI taxonomy): domain Eukaryota; kingdom Metazoa; phylum Mollusca; class Cephalopoda; order Octopoda; family Octopodidae; genus Octopus; species Octopus sinensis. The sequence continues at coordinate 142,449,223 of NC_043000.1, forward strand.
CGCACACATACACACACGCACACACATATGTATATATATATATATATATATATGCATATATATATACATTCAAAGAGAAAACAATTGAATAACTCAAACAAAAAAGGAGGAACAACAATAACCAACAAACGGAAATAAATGGAAATGCATGGGGAATTGATGCAGCCAACCGTAGATATTATAAGCAATTCCCGCTGGCTTTCGTTGACAAACTGTAATTTGAAACGAGAAACAAAAGCATGAAATATAGCCGCTCAGGAACAATCCTTCGCAACAAATTTCATCAATGCAACACAGTGAGACATCAAGTGTATGACCAGCTGGAAAGGATACAAGAGTATCAACCACTCTTTGGAGTGAGAGAATATATTGCCACGAAAAGAGCACAAATGCAAACGTGACTGTATAGGCAAAAGAGTGCATTGGAATATGTGTCAGGAAATTGCCCTGAAAACAAGTAGTATGAATACAAACAAAATGAGAACAAGATCTTGTGGGATTTCTTCATAATCACTGACCATTCTAGAGCCAGGAAGATCATATATGATTATACAGGACAAAATAGACAAACAGTGCGACATCATAGAATTACCTCTGATAGCAGAAACGATGCCAAAGAAATGGAAAAATTGGGAAATACTAGGATCTGAATAGAGAGCTGAGAAGACTGTGGTAGACCAAGAAAACAATTTTTCCTGTAGTAATAGGTACATGTGGCACAACACTAAAAACCTTACTTAAAAGGCTGACAGAGACTGGATCTGTAACTCGTGTAATCGGCCTGCAGAAAAAATTATTATATTATATGTGCATTTTTAAAAAGTTAATTGAGAAACACGTTACCAACACTAAAGACAAAATACCTGCTAAATAAATTAGCAACAACAACAACAACAGCAATAATAATTAATGTCTTGATGCAGTACCAGGCAGTGGCTCTCATGGCTTCTTATCTTAACTGATTGGAAGTATTATTATGTTCGTTGATTTGTCTTGGTATAAAAGTTGGTCTACAGCAAATATTCTACTCAGTACCACATTTGCTAGTCAGTTGTTTCACCTTAACCAGTTGAGCATGACCCGTAGTGGCTGACTATATGTGCATCTCTGATCACGATCAAAAATTAGTGGGGAAGCATCATAGCCATGTGTTGAGAGGCATTCTTTGGGGTTTGCATAATTCACCTTTAGAAACATGGGTGTTTCGTTCAATACCACAAAACAACCCATATTCTGGAACCTTTTGAACGGGATGGGCTACTGGACTTGTAGAAAATTCTAACTGGGCCTCACGTGTAAGATCATGCTCTGTTGATCTTGATATGAGATCACCAGTTCGCGCATACGTTGGTGATGCATATGTCTGGTGTACCCTTATCAGGCAGGTGGTCATGAAATGTATACTGGGCTTCATATATTTTACCCGTGTCACTTTGATGGCATACACGGCACTCTCACCTCAAGTTATACTACTACTACTACTACTACTACTACTACTACTACTACTACTACTAATAATAATAATAATATAATAATAATATAATAATAATATAATAATAATAATAATAATAATAATGATAATGATGATGATGATGATGATGATGGTGATGATGATGATGATTATAATAATAATAATAATAATAATAATAATAATAATAATAATAATAATAATAATAAAAAGGAAGAACGCCGGGGGACTTTTAAGGAAAATTCAGAGCTCCGAAACCTATCCACAAACATCGAAAACAAGGACATCCTATGGAGCCAAAGTTTTACTAACAAAGAATTGAACTGTATCCGAGTAAGTAATACTAATTGAAATTTATTACTATTTTCGAAACGAAATGATGTATTTTGACTCGATATCATCTCCACCTCTAACGCAACACATGTAAACATGCGTGAAACATCACGATCATCCCCGACTCCAAACACCATGTACAAAGGAACTACGAAGAAATTAAATGCCACCGATACTATTCAACCCAAGAATAACAATCGAGCGGTACGTACATTAAACCTACAACAAAAAATGTACGAAAAACTACACGTGCGAAATAATGTGACAACAGAAATAAACGGACCGGTACCCTACGAAAATGACGACCGTCAAAATAATGGGCCGGGCGTTGTCCCTCATGTCCCGCAAATAAAACCCAAAAGACGTAAATGGACACGTGAGGAATACATTTCTATCTTACACGCATTCTTCACAGCAGTACTCTACCCAAAAAATGAAAATACAACAACACATACATATAAAATATGGAAGGAAAATAATAGAGATATAGACTTGGATACAGCAATGAACCCTAATAAATTAGCTAACGTACGAAGATACATTCTCAAACCAAAAAAATATCAGAAATAAAAATAGAACATTTAAAAAAAAATACACCAGGAAATGTAGATAGAAGCCACACAACAATGCCCATAATATAAACACTGAAACTGTAAAACACGAAGACAAACGCAACATTCCCAACAAACACGATGTAAACAAGGAAGGGGGGGCCTAATGATTATGATAATATAAAAAATAAAATAATCAAAGAACTGAAAACCACAGAGCTCAAAATGGACCACCGACCATACCTCCCAAGAATCAAAATAAACGAAATAACAACACCTATTATAAACAGCATAAACCTAGCCGTCACTGAACTGATAGCCACTGAATCAAAAAAAAGTGATATCACTGAGCTAAATAACCTAATATACGCAGCAGCCACTGCAGCCACAAAAAGAAGCTGGATACTCACCCAAACCCGCCCAGACAGTAGTAACCCCACCCAAACAAACCCTGTGGATAAATAACATCCAAAGCAAAATAAAAAAAATTAGAAAAGACCTGTCGATTCTTAATGAAATCAGCAAAAAATCAACGCTACTGAGCAACAAAAAGAGAACAAAAATAATCCGCAAATATAACATCACAGAGAAAGATTTGCCTGAAATAAAAGAAAAGCTGAAGCAAGATATCCTTGCCAAAGCACAAAGGATCCGCCGGTACAAGAAACGCCAACGCTTCTTTGAACAGAACAAAAAGTTCAACTCCGACCCCAAAAAGTTCTACCAAGAACTGGGCAAAAATAAAATAGAAGTCACTGCAGCACCAACGGCAGAAGAATTGGAAGAATTCTGGAAAGAAATATGGTCGGCGAACGAACAGCCAAAAAAAAGGAGTATGAAAATAACAAACTCGGCATCTGAACAACTTTGGACCCCCATAACAACTGAAGAGGTCACCCAGGCACTGCAAAAACTAAGCAACTGGAAGGCACCTGGGCATGACAAGATCCCCAACTTCTGGTTGAAATATCTAACAGGAATGCACAAAAAGATGGCTGAAAACTTTAACAGCATACTAGCAGAGCCAGAGACAATGCCTGAATGGCTCACGAAGGGGAAAACCATCTTAATTCCCAAATCAAATGAAACAGAAAAACCAGAAAACTACAGACCAATAACCTGCCTCCCTACTATGTTCAAGGCATTTACTGCAGTGATATCACAAAGGCTGAACAAGCACCTGGACGAAAACAAACTGTTCCCAGAAGAACAGAAAGGATGCCGCAAAGGCTCATATGGCTGTAAAGATCAACTAATGATTAATAAAGCCATAACTGAAGACAGCCACAGAAAGAAGAAAGGCCTCAGTATGGCCTGGATTGACTACAAAAAGGCGTTTGATAGCATCCCCCACACATGGATCCTCGAAACACTAGCCATTAACAAAGTAGCACCAACAATCATAAAATTCATAGAGCACTCTATGAATAAATGGCAAACAGTCCTACACCTCCAAACAAAAAGGGACTCATGAAAACCAAAGACATCCCCATTAGAAGAGGAATATTCCAGGGAGACACGCTCTCTCCACTCCTTTTCTGCTTGGCACTGTCACCTCTATCTGATATGCTAAATAGAACTGGATGCGGATATAAATGTTACGGCAAAACGATCAGCCACCTTTTATATATGGATGACCTAAAACTATACGCTGCAAATGACAAACAGCTGGAAACACTATTAAAGACAGTTCATGGATTTACCAAAGAAATAGATATGAAATTTGGATTAGAAAAATGCACCAAAGTAACCATGAAAAGAGGAAAACTAGTTAAGAGTAACAACATCACACTAGATAAAACCAATGAAATAAAAGAATTAGACCAAAGCCAAACTTACAAATACTTAGGAATCCATGAACTAGATAAGACACAACACACACAAATGAAAGAGAAAATAAAAAAAAAAATGTTATAGACGAGTTAGATCAATACTAAACACAGAGCTCAATGCCAAAAACAAGATAATAGGTATCAACACTTTAGCTGTCCCAGTTATAAGTTACAGCTACAATATCCTTAACTGGACACGAAATGAACTGACCAAAATAGACAGGAAATCAAGAAAAATAATGACAGGATCTAGGATGCATCACCCAAAATCTGACATAGAAAGACTATATATACAACGTATAGAAGGTGGTAGAGGCCTTATACAGCTGGAAAACTACTATAAAATAACCACCATAGGACTGCAAAAATATCTACTTCAGAAGGAAGGAAAACTGATCCAGATAGCGGCAAAACACGAGCAAAACAAAAAACTGTTCTCAGTATTTAAGGAAGCTGACAAATACAAACAAGAAATCATACCACCTAATAAACATGAAGAAGAAGAAGAAGAAGAAGAAGAAACAACAAAAGCTATAAAACAAATGAAATCCAAACTAAAAATAGAACAGCAACGAATCATGATAAAACGATGGCAAGAAAAGCCCCTTCATGGTAAATACTGCACTAAACTAAACGCAAAAGAAATAGACAAAGAAAAATCCCAGCAATGGTTGAGAAGCTCAGGACTCAAAGCAGAAACAGAGGGATTTTTAATTGCAGCACAAGACCAAAGCCTCCCCACCAGAAATTACCAAAAACATGTAATGAAAAGAAATATTACAAGTAACTGCAGAATATGTGGAGATGGACAAGAAACAATAAATCATATTATCTCTAGCTGCCCAGTCCTGGCTAAGAAGGAATATATTCACAGACATGACAGAGTTGGAACCTACATACATTGAAGCTATGCCAACATTATGGAATAACAACAGAAAAAAGATGGTATAGGCACACACCAGAAAAGGTCACAGAAAACGAGAAAGCAACCATACTCTGGGATATGCCGATACACACAGATAGAAAAATTAAGGCCAACAGACCAGATATAGTTGTCAGAGACCATGAAGAAAAAAATGCTTTCTAATTGATGTATCAATACCGGCTGATGACAACGTTTCTCTAAAAGAAATGGAGAAACTCTCAAAATACAAAGACCTGGAAATAGAGGTAACTAGAATGTGGAATCTGAAAACAGAAACAATTCCTATCATAGTAGGTGCATTAGGCATGATAAAAAAATATTCAGACAAATACATAACAAAAACACCAGGACTTACAAACACATATAACATACAGAAAATTGCACTACTAGGCACTGCACACATCCTACGCAGAACACCTTCCATACAATAACCATCAGAGCATCACAACAAATCACAGCACATACCCAAGGCACACAGAGCTGCGCTCGGTAGTGAAGTGAAAGCACGCTATAAAATAAAAATAAAACTACTGAATAATAATAATAATAATAGTCTATCTTTTTAAAGCTGATCGTTTCTGTGTTCGAAAGCTGAATGTATGTAAATTTCCGAAATTATTCTTAGTAAGATTGAAAATATGCACAGGAAATTGTAAATATTCCAGTCTTTGGGAATAGTAGGATGAAGAGATGTTTTCTTATTGAATTTTTGAATTTCCGAATGTATTTTTCTTTTTCATGTAATTTTTTTCTTTTCTTCTTAAAAGTTTTGCTGTGGTTTACAGTTTTTGTAGTCGTACAGTATGTATATATTAGCAGGTATTTACCTTCTTAATTTTTTTTATTGTGCATTAAATACTGTTGTTACAATAAAAGCATGTTTACATATTCGGGCGGTCAGGGAAAAAAGGAAAGATAAAATGTACACACAAAATCGGAGATATTAATTTCTGAATTTTTTTGAGATGTTTGTTTATATGCCCGTTCAGAGAGGGCTGTAGTGTTTTTGTAATAAAATGGATGTTTACATTTTCGAAAACTCAGGGAGAAAGAAAAGGAAAGAAAGGGAAGGTAAAATTTTCACAGAGACTTGTAGATATTAAGGCTTTAAAATTTACTGGAGATGGTCTGTTGTCTGTCAGAACAGAGAAAACTGTATTGTACTTTTGGAATAAAGAGCAATACTTTTGAATACGCAGGGGGAATTGAAAGGATAGGTTTTCATAGAAGATAGGGATAATAAAGGTTTTAAAGCCGATCGTTTATATGTTAAGAAACTGTAGGTATGTAACTAACTTAACTTATTTTGGGGGAAATTCATTATACTGACAGGAAATTGTAGATTTAGGGAGTTATTTTTCAGTTGTCCTGCTGGGTTTTATTGGCGTTTCTGTGTCTTCAGCTGTTTACAGGTGAGAGCAGCGATGAACACGTTCAGCCAGCCGCTTAATAAAAAGAAAACTTTAATATCTAAAACTTCTGTGAATACCTAACCTTTCCTTTCTCCCTGAATATTCGAAAATGTAAAACAACCTTTTCATTGCAAAAATATTACTGTATTTTCCAACTGAACAATTCAAGAAAACTTAAAATTTTTAATATATTAAATTTTGTATGAAACTTATCCCTGACAACCCAAATATGTAAATATATGTTTTATTGCAACAACACAATATATTTTAGAAATTCAAAAGTTCAACGACGTGAATATCAGTATTTAGAAACGGCTTTTTTATGAAATTCAGAGTTTTCTTTTGCATTGGTGGAAGAGACGAGAAACGATTAACACTTATTAGAGGTGGTGCTCTTCTCTTGCAGTTAAGAAGCGATCATTTTCCTTGGATCCTAACGATACTTTTGTTATCGAAATGGTTTCGAGAAATGTTTGTCCTGTGTTTATGATGTCAGAAAACGTTTATTCCTCTATTTTATAGCGATGGATAATGGTTTACTAAGTTGGTTTCTTTTAAACGAAGATCTTTTATGCCTTTTGAATGTGCTACTGCAATATCCCGCATGATACAGGGGACTGGGAGGTATCCCCCCTACATTATCTTTCATTTTCCAGATATACCATGACAGACAAGTATTGTGATCTCTGAATTGAATTGATTATACATTACTCTTTTACTTGTTTCGGCCATGCTGTATCACCGCCCCAAATAGGTTGTAAAATTATTGATTAAAGCCCGCTACCTGATCACTACTAAAGAATAAAAACCAAGGTTCTGTAATGTTTTTTCTAAGCAAAAGGTTTCAGCATGATTGATCGCTCCACGAATGAAATACCGTAGTGCTGCTGTATGTGACATCGACTTTACACTTGAATACACCAATACACAAACACCGTCCCATACACAATACACTCACATCCATACATACATAAACCCACAACACACACACACACAGACACACACATACGAACACTCACGAACACGCAGAAAAACACACAAACACGTACATGCACGCATTTTGATAATTAGTGGGCTTCAGAAGAAAATGTAGTACTCAGTGCAATGTAGTTACAAACTGAATGTCCATTTTCAGGGCACTCTATTTGTCCTGGAGCATACATACATACATAGATACATACATACATACATACATACATACATACATGCATACATACATACATGCATACATACATATATGCATTGATACACGAGCTTATATTATGTGCGTACACAGATATTCGCCACACAGATGCATACATGTTGCGGTTGTGTTTAAATGATGTTTGTAAATGTACCTAAGGGCATGTCATAATTTGGCAAATCTATAGGTAGATTGCGATACAGGGAGGGATGGGTAGAGGTAGACAGAACAAGAGAGAGAGAGAGAGAGAGGGCTGAATGTGATAGTGAGATGGGTTTAGAGATGCAAAGACGCAATTCGTTGAGAATCATTATTCATATTTCAGACAAAGGAAAAGAAAAGAAATACAGTAGTAGTAGTAGTTGTGGTGCTGGTGGTGGTGTTGTTGGTGGTAGTAGTAGTAGTAGTATTAGTAGTCGTAGCAGTAGTAGTAGTAGTAGTAGTAGTAGCAGTGGTGGTGTTGGTGGCGGTAGTAGTAGTAGTAGTAACAGCAGCAGCAGTATTATTATTAGTAGTATTAGTAGCAGTAGTAGTAGTAGTAGTAGTAGTAGTTATAGTAGTAGTAGTAGTAGTAGTAGGAGGAGGAGGAGGAGGAGGAGTTGTTGTTGTGATTGTTGTTGTAGTTTATGCAAAGCTACCTACATTAGTAGAACCAAACTGTAGCGATATATGTCCGTTCAATCATTATTTAAAATATATCTGTATTTCTTCCCACGTCTGATATGCATGCATATATGCGTGTATGTATATGTTTCTATGCGTGCGTGTTTATTGTGTTGTCTGTCATATTGCAACGAATATTTCCTTTGCAGAATATATCCTGTTCTGTATATTCGTTATTTGTCATTTTCCCCACACACGATACTAGAAATATGGCTGCCGCTATTTGTAAATGAAATATAGGATTTAAGACATTGAATATTAACTCAATGCCGGCGCAGTGGAGGCTACTTTACTTATAATAGAGACAGTCTTTTATATCATGATATATTCTTACTATTTTCATTAAAATGGAGACACGACGTCTCCGTTTCTTGCAATTGTTAATAAACCATGTGATTTAATTTATCGAAGAAAAAAAAAAGGCAAAACGGAGAATCTCTTCGTAAAGATTCCGAAAACGTAACAGAAAATCACATTTTGTCTTCTCACATTTTCATAGCAGTTTAGAGTGATTCCGGTTACGTATGCATATTCTATACAGCCATCTATAAACAAAAGTAATCACACACACATATGGTGACACAGACGCACATACAAACACCCACACATATACACAAATGTTCATTCACTTTAACTCATACACACACATACACGCGCACATACATTGATATATACATATACTTACATACACACAGATATATGTGTGTTTCTGTGTAAAATGTGTGTCCGTCGGTGTGTATGTGTGCATGTTTAAGTATCTGTATTTATATATATATATATATATATATATATATATATATATATGTGTGTGTGTGTGTGTGTGTGTGTGTATGTGTGTGTGTAAATAAATAGATAGATATAGATATATATATAGGGAGAATTCACAAAAAAAAAGACGAAGACAGGTAGTATAGACAACAAACAGATGTATTAGTTTAATGCTCGGGAAGTGAAAAAGTCTTTAACGTTTCGAGCCTATGCTCTTCCACAAAAGGAACACAGAAAGGAACAAGCAGAGGAAATAAAGAATGGGTAGTGACTAGCGATCTATCATGGCGAATATATACATACATATATATATATATAATATATATATATATATATATATATATATATATATATATTTACAAATACATACATTTTTATACACGCGCACACACACACGCAAACATATATATATACACACACATATATATGTACTCTCACACATATATATATATATGTGTGTGTGTGTGTGCTGTATGTATATTCAATGCATATACATCACGGAAAGCCAAAGTAACTGCAGTATTCCTTTTCTGATAATATCTGTCATAGATTTACAATATTTAATAACACCTAAAATATATCGGTAGCAGATAAAAATCATCTGGCTGGGTTGGCAGCATCGCTAGCTGGGTGTCTAGAACTTATTCTTGATTTTATTTCAAAGCCCTTGCCAGAGATGGTATCAACTGACATACGTAGTACATAGTCAACGACAATGATGAAAAGAAATGATCAGCCTGTAATGACATGCATAAGATCTGGTCATCAAATCTAAGTAGAGACTTCAAACTTGAAATCTTCAAAGCCACAGTCGAACCAATTCTACTATATGGCTCAGAAACCTGGACGTTATCAAAGAAGCTTGAGAGGCGGTTGGATGGAACATACACACGCCTCCTTATGAGAGCTCAAAATCTCTCGTGGAAGCGCCATCCAACCAAAGTGCACATATATGGGAAACTACCACCTATGACATCTCTTGTGAAAGGTAGGATAGTCCAGTTTGCTGGACATTATTGTGGAGCTGAAAAAGAGGTAATTTCTACTCTCCTCCTCTGGAAGCCATCTACCCGCAATGCCAGAGGGTGCACACTCTCCTACTCTGATGTAATATCCAGGGATACAGGCATCCAGCAACAGGACCACTGTAATGCCATGATGGACCGTGAAGTCTGGCGTAGCATGGTAAATTCCATTGTCTCGACCACGGTCGAACAATGATGATGATGAGCATCGCTAAATGCATATTCCAACCTTTTTGTTCTTTGCCTGTGGCAAGTATCTTCTGGCAGCCACGTTCTGAGTTAAAGATTTCTCATTACCGATATAGGAAAACAGCACAACTTGGAAAGTTTCTTTATTTATCTGGTCAGAAAGATTATCGCTGTCTCTACTTTGAGTTTTTTCTCTTTTGTGGACATTTGTTCAGAATTTATCAATATGAATACGCATAGTGTTTTTCCCTCCATATCACTCATTTTACTCTGGACAGAATGATTTGTATACGTGGTCATTGTATAACCGTTCGAATTATATGAACATGATATTGGAATTGATACTATGTCGTACTGCAAGGTAAGCCTGATCGAAATATAAATTATAATAATGGATAATAATGTAAAATTAATAATGTTGGGTTAATATTGTAGAACCTTTATTATTAATTATCCCTACAAACTGTCATACATGGTGTGTTTAACCTCTCCGATACAAAATATTCGTTTAATGATCTTACTTATATGTTGACAATTCCACTTCTTATTTCAAGACATTTTGTAAAAGGTAATTAGTTTTTAGTTTAATTCTGAATGAATAACTAGTTTCGAGTAAGTTTGCTGTGAAAACAATATAGTTCATTATAGGGATATCTATTTTACATTATACCTGCTGCTTAGCTCAGTGATTAGACTAGGGAAATGTTGGGGCACCTGTTGAATGGATTAATCGATCAAATCGAGATCAGAACTTATACTTTTAAAGCCTGGTACTTATTTCCGAACAGCTATGACAGTAGGATGTTCCAACACTAATTATCAAGCAGAGTTGCTGGACAAAAAATAGACACACACACACACGCTAATATACGACGTGTTTCTTACAGTTTTCGTTTAACAAATCTACGTACAAAGCATCAGTCGGTCCGCGGCTAAAGTGAAAAACACTTGCCCAAGGTACCACGTAGCTGGAGAGCAAGCTTCTTGCCACATAGTTACATAAGTGCCTATTTGCAACTATTTATTCATCTCTATACACCAATAGGTGTCTAATGCCAGTAAATGGTCAAAATAGAACCGTGCTGGCATTTTATTCCATTGTCTCGTTTGGTGTATTTCTAAGGAGATTACTTTGACTACAGCGAGATAATGCGGTCTCTAATTTCCAAGCAACTAATTACTAATTTCTTCTAGAAGGAGTTATGATATGCAAGCATTGTTGGAGTAATATCTCACTGTATTTAATACTATGCGTATGATATCCGGAAAGTTAAAGGATGTGTCTCTTATGAAGTCTTGAACGTAGACGGTTTTGTGAAACATTGACTGGTTATTGTGTAAACGATATGGTTCACTGTATTGGAATAATTGAAACTGACTGACAAATATGCCTTGGAGTCAGAAATTAGAGGTTAAAGAGAAATACCGTCAACTTAATATAAAAATATTAATATATGAGATGATATTGCATAAGAAGATATGCAAATACATGAAGCAAACACGCCCACTTATAACTACACATATTCACAGATATAAGTGTGAGTGTGTATGATTGTAGGTTTTTGTGTACTTCTGTCCTGGATATGAAAGTAACATCCGGTAGATCTTTGGTCTATTCTAACCCGGCGTAGTAGCGTTGTCAGGGTCCAGACAACAAATCAGAGCGCAAGGAAATAGAAATACACTTGGTTGGTGGCAGAATGTCTAATAAAACCAGTTCGTGAGATACACATAATTATTATTAGACTACACTTTCAAGAGGGAGACACTGCTGTAAAACCTGCGCTTTTGCTTGATTACTGGTCATTACGCTTCGCACTGTCACTAGTTATTATTCATGGAGACTCAGAAAGTGTACTCGTGTGATACAGTCGTTTATCACTGTACTCCAATAACGTGAGAAGTCATTTTATGTTTGCATCCTTTTTCACACAATCTAGTTAGAGGTAAACCTATTAGTAGAAGGCGACATATTATTATTATTATTGTTGTTGTTGCTGTTGTTGTTATTCAATAGTCTTAATTTTATTACGTGCTTTCACTGCACTGATGAGCGTAGCTCCGTGTTCCTTGGGTGTGTGCTGTGGTTTGTTGTGACGCTCTTATTGTTATTGTATTGAAAGTGTTTTACGTAGAATGTGTACAGTGCCTAGTAGTGCTATTTTCTGTATATTATATATATTTGTTAGTTCTGGTGTTTTTGTTATGCATTTATCTGAAAACGTTTTTATCATATTTAACGTGCCTACCATGATAGTAATTCTATCTGTTTTTAGACTCCACGTTCGAGTTACTTCTATTTCCAGGTTTTCGTATTTTGAAAGATTCTCCATTTCTTTTAGAGAAACGTTGACATCTCTTGGTATTAATACACCGATAAGAAAGCATTTTTTCTTGATGATCTCTGACAACTATATCTGGCGTATAGGCCTTACTTTCTCTCTCTCTGTGTATTGGCATATCCCATAGTATTGTAGCTTTCTCCTTTTCTGTGATATTTTCTGGCGTGTGCGTATACCATCTTTTCTCTGTTGTTATTCCATAGTGTTGGCATACCTCCAAAGTATATAGATCTCAATTCTGTCGTAGCTGTGAGTATATCTCTTCTTAGCCAGGACTGGGAAGCTAGAAACAATATGGTTTATTGTTCCTTGTCCAGCTTCACATATTCTGCAGTTACTTCTTATGTTTCTTTTCATTACGTTTTTGCTAATTTCTGGTGGAGAGGCTTTGGTCTTGTGCTGCCATGAAAAATCCTTCAGTCATTGCTCTGAGCTTTTCTTGCCATCGTTTTACCATGGTCTGTTGTTGTTTCAGTTTTAGTTTGGATTTCAGCTGATTTACAGCCTATGACTTCTTTTCTCTGTTTCTCAGCTTCCTTAAAGACGGAAAACGGATTTTTTGTTTTCTTCGTGTTTTCTGGCTATTTGCATTGGTTTTCCTTGCTTCTGAAGTAGGTATTTTTGTAGTCCTATGGTGGTTATTTTCAATACTTTTCTAAATGTATCAGTCTTCTACCAGCTTCCATACGTTGTTTTTATAAACTCTCAGAGTCAGATTTTGGGTAGTGCATCCTAAATCGTGTTATTATTTGTCTTGTTTTCCTATCTATTTTTGGCTGGTCCATTTAAGGATATTGTAGCTGTAACTTATAACTGGGACGGCTAGAGTGTTGATATCTATTAACTCGTCTATAGTATATTTTTAAAACATTTTCTCTTTCAGTTCTATATTTAAGAGACGAGGAATTATGTACCTTATTTACATTATTTTCATTTGACGGATATATGTTCTCATCTTGTTTGTTGTTAACACAACGTTTCGGTTGATATACCCACCAGCCTTCATCAGGTGTCTTGGGGAAAAATTCGAACCTGGGCATATGGTGTAGTGGGTAAGAGCGTGGACTACTAATTCCAAGATTCCGAGTTCTATTCCACGCAATCACCTGGATAATAATAATAATATAATAATAATAATAATAATAATAATAATAAATAATAATAATAATAATATAATAATAATAATAATAATAATAATAATAATATAATAATAATGATAATGATAATAATAATAATAATATAATAATATAATATAATAATAATAATAATAATAATAATAAATAATAATAATAATGATAATAGTAATAATAATAATAACATCGAAAAATACCTTGAGAAAATTTCCCCAAGACACCTGATAAAGGCTGGATCATATATCAGCCGAAAGTGTTAGCAACAAGACGAGGACAAATATCCGTCAAATGAAAATAATGTAAATAATTTTTTCTTTCATTTGTGTGTATTGTATCGTATAAAGTTCATTGATTCCTAAGTATTTGTATACTTAGCTATGGTCTAAATATCTTATTTGATTTCCTTTTTCTATTGTGATGTAGCTACTCTTAACTAGTTTTCCACTTTTCAAGTTTGCTTTGGCACATTTTTCTAACCGAAATTTCGTATGTATTTCTTTGGTAAATCCATGTACTGTCTGTAGTATTTTTTCCTGCTGTTTATCATTTGTAGCGAAAAGTTTTAGATCATTCATATATGAGAGGTAGCTGATTGTTTTGCCGTAACAGTTGCATCCACATCAAGTTCTGTTTAGCATGTCAGATAAAGGTGTCAGTGTCAAACATAAAAGACGTGGAAAGAACATGTCTCCCAGGAATATGCCACTTTTAATGGGGACGTCTCTCTTTTGTCTGGAGCTTTAGCATTGCCTACCATTTATTCATGCAATGTGTTATATATTTCATGATTATTGGTGATACCTTGTTCATGGCTAGTGTTTCTTGGATCAATGTGTGGAGAATACTATCAAAAGGCTTTCGGTAATCGATTCAATCCATACTCAGATCCTTTCTTCTTTCTGCAGTTGTCTTCAATTATGGTTTTATTGATCATTAGTTTATCTTTATAGTCGTATGAAACCTTGCAGCATCCCTTATGCAATATTATTGCGGTAAAGGCTTTGTAAATTGTAGGGAGAAATTAGTGGTCTGTAACTTTGTTAGTTAACCGTTTCTGTGGATTAGGGAATTAGGATAGTTTTCCTTTCACTGAGTCATTGAGACATTGTCTCCAGCTCAAATAGTATGTCATTAAAATTCTCAGCCATCTTTTTATGTGTTCCTGTCAGATACTTTAACCAGAAGTTGGGGATCTTATCGTGCTCGGGTGATTTCCAATTGCTTAGTTATTGCAGTGACTGGGTAACCTGTCACTGCAATAACCTGAACTGAACTGTTCAGGTGCAGAGTTTGTTGTTCTGATACACACCTCTTTTGAGGTTCTTCCTTCTCCGACTATATTTCTTTCCAAAATTCTTCCACTTCTTCTACTGTTGGTGCTGCATTGATGTCTATTTTATTTTTGGTAAGTTCTTCATAGAATATTTTTGGTGATGGAGTTCAGCTGTTTGTTTTGTTCAAAGAAACGTTGGCATTTCTCATACCGTTGGATTCTTTGTACTTTGGCAAGGATCTCTTGCTTTAGCTGTTCTTTTTACCTCATGTATACCTTTTTCTGTAATTTCGTATTTACTTAGTATTATTGTTCTAGCGTTGATTGTCTACTAATCTCGTTAGGGATTGACAGATCTTTTCTCTTATTTTCTATTTTTATCTGGATCTTATTTATCCACTTTGTTTGTTTGGGTGGTGGTATTCATGTTTGGATGGGTTTGCGGGAGTATCCAGCTTATTTTGTGGCCACAGCGGCTGCTGCATATATTGCTTCATTTAGCCTGGTCATATTGACATTTCTTTCTGTGGCTGTTAGTTCTGTGACGGCCAGGTTCATACTATTTCTTATTGATGTTGTTTTAGTATCAATTTCAATTTTTGGGAGGTACAATCGGTGGTCCATACTGAAATCTGTGGCTTTCAGCTCTTTCATTATGATCATTTTTAGAGTATAACAATCATTAGTTTCACCTTTTCTAGGTTTTAGATTTGTTCCGTATTCTCCTCAGTTTATATTTTGTCGGTACTGTTCTCGCTTGGTGCATTTTGCTCATAATTTACATTCCAAAGAATATTAACAAGACATCACTGAATTGAGCTCTTACAAATAATTATACATTACGTACAAAGCAGATCCGCACGTCTACATATAAATATTTGCACTAAATTTGCTTCATACAGTATGCATAATTATTTGTATCTATATTTTCCGTGTATTGTGTTGACGAAGGAAAAACGTCTATTTTATAGTTTTAATGGAGAAATTGGAACACATTCACAATTAACGTGAGGTCCCTCAAATATTTTTTCACTAGCACGTTTTCAGCCATGTGTATATTTAATCTTGAGTTCTTGATAGTTTTTTTAATGTTTCGGCACTTTAAGTATGTTAAAGTTAGATCGTTTTCGCCCTTGCTTCCTTAATATAATAATATACATATGTACATTATTATTAATTTAATATACAGATTACGTATAATTTTTATAGCATACTGACTACCTTATCCTTCTGTTCATTATGTATTTTGATATATATATATATATATATATATATATATATATATATATATATATATATATATATTAATCAAAATAAAAACATGATGCCAAGGATTCAGTGGTACATATGTTTCGGGCCTTTATTAGACGGATTTATAACAATGCATAATGTGTGTCTGTGGCCTTCTTCAGCCGCGCACAACTACTTCCTCAAGGACATGTATTACATCAAAAAGTCTTGGTTGGGGATGCAAATCCTCTCATTCGCGTACGACATAATGCGGCAACAGCATAAAAATGAAGCGTCCATCTCGTTCTTCTCTCATTCTACTTTGAGAGAAGAACGAGATGGACGCTTCATTTTTATGCTGTTGCCGCATTATGTCGTACGCGAATGAGAGGATTTGCATCCCCAACCAAGACTTTTTGATGTAATACATGTCCTTGAGGAAGTAGTTGTGCGCGGCTGAAGAAGGCCACAGACACACATTATGCATTGTTATAAATCCGTCTAATAAAGGCCCGAAACATATGTACCGCTGAATCCTTGGCATCATGTTTTTATTTTGATTAATTTACTCCACCACCAACACCACCAAACGGTATATACAGGTGCTTACAATTATCAAGTACTCACCCCGAATTTCTATATATATATATATATTGTTACGGTTTAGCTGGTGCATTTCCCGGTGACCCACATTGGAATTATGGTTCCGGCATGTCTAGTAGAAAAGTGACAGTCTTTTGTTTAATGGAGGACTAATGGGTTTTGGAATGACCTGTGACCTTGTGCGGGTGAATTAGGGGTCGCTCTGGACACCCCTTGAATATGTCGTGAGAGAGGATGAGGGGGCAGAGAGGGACAGGCAGAGAGTATGGTAGAGCTGTCAAGAGAGGGTAATAGGCAGCAGGCGATAGAGATAGGCAGTAAGAGAAAAGGGACAGATAGAGAGGGTAATAGGCAGCAGGTGATAGAGATAGGCAGTAAGATCAGAGAGCAGATAGAAAGGCTATAAGCAGTAAGGGACAGATTGAGAATAGAGATAGAGTATAAAGCTAAGAGAGCAGTTAGAAAGGGTATGAGCGATATAGACAGAGGGAGATGAGGTAGTGGAAGTCAGGACGAGGAGGTGAGGTTTTGGGCAGTCGTTGAGCGGTCGTCGAAGAAGACAGACGGATCTTGCAGTCGCTGGCCGGTCCTCGAAGAAGACAGACGGACCTTGGATTTAAGGAGCAAGCGTTGGAATTCTTAGGAGCAAGTTGGATGCGAGAAAGCTTGGCGGCACAGAAGGGAATTAGCAGTATTCAGAGGAATTAGCAGTATTGAGAGGAATGGGACACTGGCAGATTCAATTAGGAATTGAGGTATGTGTTTGTGCATTGATATGTGTCACGGTGTATTGAACAGTGAAAAGAACAGTCAAGGACTCTGTCGATGTGGTCGATAAAGGACATTGTGAAGAAGAAGAGTAAAGGACTTGTTGATTGTGATGTTTAGGAAGAGACTTTAAAGAACTGTTGTCTTGGGACGTGTACTCTTGAATTGTTACATGATGTTGTATTATGCTTTGAGTTGTACTCTTGAAATGCTGTTGTATTATGTATTGAGTAGTCACGTGAATGCTTTGGTGTATCTTGATGTTGTAACAATTGAAATTGTCGTATAAACTGTTGTTTGAATATAAGCCAGTGTTGCCAGTTGTTGCCTTGCCTCTTTGGGTTGTGTCTCGGGTTGTGCCTCTGTATCTCTGTGCTGTTGAGGTTGTGGCAGTATCTATCTGTATCTCCTCTCTCCGCCTCTTTGGGTTCCGTGGCGAACTAGTGGGCCGTTCGGGCGAGCGACGACGGGGGATTCCGTAACAACTGGTGTCAGAAGTGGGATTGTCCTGATTGCTGCGTTTCGATCGGTTCTTTTTCGCTATGGATTTGTCTGGTTGTCAGACCGGAGACGAGGAGATTTCGCTTGCTCTGATTGTGGAGATGTTAAGGGGCCAGATGGCACAGACGGACGCGTTCGTGGAGAGAATGGACAGGAGGCGACAGGGCCTGTGGGCAGATCAGCGGGAGCTTGAGGTTGCGGATGGGTCAGCTTTGAAGGATCGGTGTTGGACCGAGGATAGCGACGGTCCTGTGGACAGAGATTGCCCGTCGAACGAAGCATCGAGGGAAACAGATATTGAAGGAAGTGTTGCCGAAATCTGTGATGCTGGACCGGCTGTGTTTGCGGAACCTGGGCTGGTTGCCGAAATTTGTGACGCTGTACCCAAGAAATCTTGTGATTTGGAACCCGTAGAGGTTGAAGTAACCAAAAGGCCTGTGGAAGGTGTTATGGCTGATGCTGTTGTACCGTGTCTGGAGCCCTTGGCATCTCGACCCCTGTCTCTCGGAGCTCGGGACGAAGAGCTGGCGAGGGCTGGGGCGGATGTCGCTGAATCCGAGGTTCCGGCTCTGTGTGTGATGGTCGCGGCAGGTGTTGTGCCGTGTGCGAGTCCTTTGGTGTCTGGACCCCTGTCTCTTGGGGCCCAGAAGGACTGTATGGTTCCCACTGTGGAGAGGCCACAGGCGTGGATGGACTGGCGGCCGAGCGTGCGTGTTGTGAGGCCTGCGGTACGGAAGCTGGTGAGGAAAAGGACCAGGCCCGTTGACGAGGCGAGACGGCTGCGAACGGTGGTGGGTCCACCGAGTCCAGGAAGACTGCTTCAGCGTTGGGTGAGCTTTGTGGTTGATGGTTGCTTGGGGCCGGTGGAGCCCGACAGGCAGTGCCTAGTGAAAGCTCGATTGAGGGTCGGGTGGACCCTAGTGGAAGCAGAAGCTGGTGGAGCGCTGGCTGGGTCGGCCGATCTTTTGGATGTGGCACAGGCGATTTGCAGAAGGCAAATCGAGGAATCGTGCCAGATGGCGAGCCAGTGTTGGGGCCAGTTCTGCCGATACGGCAACGTAGTTGAATGAGGTGGTGGCCCACGGATGCAGTTGAGGAAGCGGTCCGCAAGGAGTCGCTGGTGCTTTGTTGGCACTTGGGGGAGCTCTGTATTTGATGGTTGCGTGGGGCCGGTGGAGCCCGACATGCAGTGCGGAGTAAGAGCTCAATTGAGGGTCGGCTGGACCCTGGTGGAGGCAGAGTCTGACAGAGCGCTGGTTGGGTCGGCCGAGTTATTGAAGGCTGCGCAGGCGATTTGCAGAGGGCAAATCGTGGAACTGCGCCGGACGGTAAACCAGCGGCGGGGTCAGTTCTGCCGGTGCAGAGATGAAGTTAAGGGAGTTCGTGGTCCGCCGATGCAGTTGCGGAAGAGGCAACTGTTGGTGAAAAGCGCAGGGCGTTGGTCGCGAGGGTTGTTGGATGCTGGTCGCACGGACCTGGCAGAACGTTTCGTCGACCAAGGCGGTTGTCGCTTGAGGAGGCAGCGAGGCCGGAGGAAGGTCTCAGTACAGCAGCGCAAGAGGAGATATCGGCGACAGGTAACAGTGAAAGGACAGAATGGTCCCTGGTCGTCAGTGATAATTGCGCGGAATGGGGATGGTACAGCAAGGTGCTACGTGGGCTATAGAGCCCTGAAGGAAGGTGGCCACTGTGAAGGATTGGCCGGACCCTTCCTGTGTGAGGGATTTGAGGAACTTCCTCGGACGGTGCGCCTATTGTAGGCGGCTAGTAGGAAGCCTGGCGGCGTTGGCGGTGGTATTGCCCAAGCCGCAGAGGGAAGGTGCCAACCTGTGGCTGGTGCTGAAGTGGTGGCCGTGGGAGGTGAGACCCCTGGAGGAGAAACCACCCAAGGGGACCCCCAGCCCCTGGAGAGTCTGCTGGAGCTCGCCCTCGGAGCTGCGGGTTTCTTATGCTTTGTCGGGTCGACAAAAGCTTAGGTAGGGGGTAGTGTTACGGTTTAGCTGGTGCATTTCCCGGTGACCCACATTGGAATTATGGTTCCGGCATGTCTAGTAGAAAAGTGACAGTCTTTTGTTTAATGGAGGACTAATGGGTTTTGGAATGACCTGTGACCTTGTGCGGGTGAATTAGGGGGTCGCTCTGGACACCCCTTGAATACGTCGTGAGAGAGGATGAGGGGGCAGAGAGGGACAGGCAGAGAGTATGGTAGAGCTGTCAAGAGAGGGTAATAGGCAGCAGGCGATAGAGATAGGCAGTAAGAGAAAAGGGACAGATAGAGAGGGTAATAGGCAGCAGGTGATAGAGATAGGCAGTAAGATCAGAGAGCAGATAGAAAGGCTATAAGTAGTACGGGACAGATTGAGAATAGAGATAGAGTATAAGGCTAAGCGAGCAGTTAGAAAGGGTATGAGCGATATAGACAGAGGGAGATGAGGTAGTGGAAGTCAGGACGAGGAGGTGAGGTTTTGGGCAGTCGTTGAGCGGTCGTCGAAGAAGACAGACGGATCTTGCAGTCGCTGGCCGGTCCTCGAAGAAGACAGACGGACCTTGGATTTAAGGAGCAAGCGTTGGAATTCTTAGGAGCAAGTTGGATGCGAGAAAGCTTGGCGGCACAGAAGGGAATTAGCAGTATTCAGAGGAATTAGCAGTATTGAGAGGAATGGGACACTGGCAGATTCAATTAGGAATTGAGGTATGTGTTTGTGCATTGATATGTGTCACGGTGTATTGAACAGTGAAAAGAACAGTCAAGGACTCTGTCGATGTGGTCGATAAAGGACATTGTGAAGAAGAAGAGTAAAGGACTTGTTGATTGTGATGTTTAGGAAGAGACTTTAAAGAACTGTTGTCTTGGGACGTGTACTCTTGAATTGTTACA
This sequence comes from Octopus sinensis, assembly GCF_006345805.1. NCBI lineage: Eukaryota > Metazoa > Mollusca > Cephalopoda > Octopoda > Octopodidae > Octopus > Octopus sinensis. Next base: position 142,470,300 of record NC_043000.1, read on the forward strand.
TGATGTTGTATTATGCTTTGAGTTGTACTCTTGAAATGCTGTTGTATTATGTATTGAGTAGTCACGTGCATGCTTTGATGTATCTTGATGTTGTAACAATTGTAATTGTCGTATAAACTGTTGTTTGAATATAAGCCAGTGTTGCCAGTTGTTGCCTTGCCTCTTTGGGTTGTATCTCGGGTTGTGCCTCTGTATCTCTGTGCTGTTGAGGTTGTGGCAGTATCTATCTGTATCTCCTCTCTCCGCCTCTTTGGGTTCCGTGGCGAACTAGTGGGCCGTTCGGGCGAGCGACGACGGGGGATTCCGTAACAATATATATATATATGTGTGTGTGTGTGTATGTGTATGTGTGTGTGTGTGTATGTGTGTGTGTGTGTGTTTGTATGTGTGTGTGTATGCGTGTGTGCATGTACGTAAGCATGTATGTATATGACGAATAAATATGGTCTGAAAGATTGCTTAAGGTTCATGGCGAATCTTATAAATATACCTGTTCAAGTACCATAATACCATGAAACTATTAGCACCACTTTCAGTTGTGCATTTTATTTGATATATATACATATACATACACACACACACACACACATATATATATATACATACATACACACACACACACACACACACATATATATATATATATATATATATATATATATAATAATAAATATTAGGGAATAAATCCAAATTTACAGGGAAAATCAGATTTAGGATTGAATCCAATTTTATAGTAAAATATTATATAATATTAATGAGAGACAAAACCACTATTTTGCAAATCAAACAAAGAAAGACTTAATCCAATACATAAAAAAAATTTAATATAAATTAAATAAAATTATATTCGCCACTACAATTGTTTCATGTCTCTTCTCAGGACATTCATCAGGTGGATTTCAGGTCTTCTATTCTATTTTTATGTTTTGGATTAAGTCTTTCTTTGGTTGATTTGCAAAATAGTGGTTTTGTCTCTAATTAATATTATATATATATATATATATATATATATATATATATATATATATATATTAAAGTAGAAGGAAATCAAACGGTGAACACTTTGGCAAGACTTGATAAGGACATTTAATTTACCTACATAATAAAATAATAAAACCTTTAGATATTCTCTATAATTATATACCTACATTAGTTGTCCTTAGCAAGTCTTAGCAAACTATTTGCCTTCAGTTCTCTACTTCAATATATGCCTACCAATTCGAGTGGAGTCCACTTCTAGCAGTTTTTGGATAAGGGAATCAGAAAACCACACCTTCAACTGCAGTTCAAACCGAAATTTTAGTGGCATGCCATACCTATTTGAGCAGACAGAGCGCATTCCCATTACTTTGAATCACCCTGAAAAAACTCATATACGTATATACGTATACACAATATTGTGTAACTTGCATTGAAGATGTTTGTGTGCATTGATTTTAGTATCTAGTGTACCTGCTATGATAATCATCCCAAGAAACATGTTTTTAAATTGTTATTTGATGCTCCCTTCACTAAAAATTCGTTTCCTTTTTCCTTTTTATGAAAAAACTTGTTCCATTTCTCACATTTCGTTAAATCATACTTATATAATGCATGGTGTGAAACGCTTGAAACCACAAGACATTTCAATATATAACTATATAAGTTGATAGGATATATAAATATTTAAATATTTCTATTGAAATATATATAAATAACAGTTTTTTACATTTCTTGATTCAAACCAACATTATACTAAAATAAAATATGCAGGATGCTGAAAAGCGTAAACAGGTTATAAAATATTTCAAAAGTATACTGGTATGTTATGAAATATTTTGGAAGCGTATGCAAACACTGAGATAGCAATCAATACCTGCGTATATTTCGTTCTTCGACCGTCTGAAATGTGAATGTAAAATGGAATGTGTAACATGAGTATATGTATAAAAGAGAGTTCACGTCAGTGTATAAATGCTATGTAGATTTATCCTACAGAATGCACTGCTTTTAAATATGTTGCAAAATTTGGAACATCTTGGGCAAGTGTCTTTTGCTATAGCCCCGGGCCGACCAATGCCTTGTGAGTGGATTTGGTAGACGGAAACTGAAAGAAGCCTGTCGTATATATGTATATATATATATATATATATATATATATATATATTATATATATATATATATATATATATATAAGTGTGTGTGTGTGTGTTTGTGTGTCTGTGTTTGTCCCCCTAGCATTGCTTGACAACCGATGCTGGTGTGTTTACGTCCCCGTCACTTAGCGGTTCGGCAAAAGAGACCGATAGAATAAGTACTGGGCTTACAAAGAATAAGTCCCGGGGTCGATTTGCTCGACTAAAGGCGGTGCTCCAGCATGGCCGCAGTCAAATGACTGAAACAAGTAAAAGAGTAAAAGAGTAAAAGAGTAAAGAGTAAAGACATCTGCATAAAAATGTGGATAAACATTTATTAAAACACATAAGAGTGTACGTGTGTCTATGTGTATACCTACCTGTATGGTAGAAACAAAATGGCGTCGGTGCATTTAGTTAAGTTCCACGTGTCCCCGTCAATGTGAGTTTCCATTTAAATCCGAACACAATGGATATATAAATACTTGACAAAATTCAAAGGTCAGTTTCACGCACTAAAAGATATGAAGGCGTTATTCCAGGATGGCTAAAGTCCAGTGACTGAAAAAGGCAAGAGACCAACGTATATGCATGTCACTTAGGTCCTTATGAATCTGCTTAGAGCTATAAACTGAGAGGTTTATACATTCCTGTCTTTTTATAGCTAGAACATGTTAGCTTTCGGATAATAAAACAGGAAAGCGTTTTCAGTTAACAAGGCAAATGTGAACGGCGGACATTGAATGAAACAAATTACGTTAACAATTATTAATTATTAAATTAAATCCTCAGCCTAATCACTAATATAAAACAACACAAAAGAACACCAGCACCTGCACCTACAATAGAAAGAAAAATGAGATATATAAAAGGTATATATCGAGAAATATATCAAAGTTAGGTTTCATACCTATTTCTTTACTACCCACAAGGGGCTAAACACAGAGGGGACAAACAAGGACAAACAAACGGATTAAGTCGATTACATCGACCACTGTATGCAATTGGTACTTAATTTATCGACCCCGAAAGGATGAAAGGCAAAGTCGACCTCGGCGGAATTTGAACTCAGAACGTAACAGCAGACGAAATACCGCTAAGCATTTCGCCCGGCGTGCTAACGATTCTGCCAGCTCGCCGCCTTTAGATATAGCAGCATTAACATATCAGGGATTGCTGGAATGCAAATATTATTTTTAAATATTGAGATTACACCAGTCATCATAAACGGTGCCTTTCAAATACAAGGATGAATATTTAAAAGCCTGATCCTCATTTAACAGGAAGGAAAGAAACGGTGCAACAACAGAACTATAATATATAATACCTCCCAAACTCAAAACGTTTTATATGTTAGTACAAACAACATAACATTGATTATCCTTTTCCACGACTAAACTTACTGACGTCGGAAATAAACACATTGTCGTAGTACATTGCGACCACGCATGATTGTAATATGTAGGAGTCAATTACATACTAAATATATTTCTTCGAAGCAGCATACTATGTCAAAGACAAAAAGTGAAAATGGCCTGTACTTAATGAAACATCTGCTTAAAACTTTACACTACCAATATAACATGCTGTCTGGGTTTACTCAGCGTAACGCAGAATGATACTATTAAAATGTATTAAGTCGTGGGTTGACAGATTGTGATATATAATTTAGTGAGCCACTGTAATTATGATATATTTGAGTAATTATGATATATCTTAGTAATAGGTTTGTTTTCTCCATTTGATAATATATTTCGTATATGTCTGTGTCCTGCTGTTGCTTTTAGCACGAGGGTAGCCCTGAATGATTAATAGTGCTTCTGTTTATGACCATCTAGTTATTGTAGGTAAGAAGTATGTAGGAGTATATTATACAACGACTTCCACTTTTTATGGGCAGTAGTGACGGTTATTCGGTTGCTATTTATGACATGTAGCGTTTCTTTCATCGGATTTTCTCATTTTTGTGCATGAGTAGAAAGAATAATCACGGTAACTCCGAAATCTTAATTTTAGTGTGCAAGTTATATTCATGCTATATGTCTATATAAGAAGACATCGGGTCATTTAATGAAAATATATTTTCTAGCCGTGTGATGTAAATACATTATTTAATCTATGGCTGGAGTGATAAACTGAAAGAAATGGTAGAGTGATCGACTAAACACCTTGCATTATTTAATTTCGTTCTCCTATTTCCTGCATTCTAATGTCGCCAGTGTTGACTTTGCCATTTATTCTTCTGAAATCGATAAACACAAGCTTTGTGTTTTACTCTCTAGATTTGATTATACACCCCCGCTCAAATATATGACATGGTGCCAAGTTGCCATTTTATAGGAAATGTTAAACATGCTATGTTTAATACTCTATGACTGCAATATTGTATGTTTGCTAAATTTAATGGGGCAATTTGAATAGAGAATTTTAAATAAATGTAACTGCGAATTATCTACAACTAACTGGCCTTCCGTGAGCAAATGTGTTGACCACTTTAAAAGCTGCTAATGAGATATGTCTGCTTCTATGGTTTAATGAGTGGCGACATTGAAAAGACTGTCCAGTACACAAATTGACTGAGGTGTGTAGACCCTGATATTTTTGGACGTTTAGTTACTAATCATATTAATTCCGTGTGGTATTATCCCATAAGTGTTTCCATGAATACTAATCTAAGTGTGCACCATGTTATTTACTTACTAAACACATATACTCACACAAAGCCACAACCTTATTTTATAATACTCATTCCTTTACAAATGCTCATCTACACGTGTACACACACACACACATGGATATACGTATGTATACATATGTGAGTGTGTGTATTGATGTATACAAGTTCTTATGTATACATAAGAGAATTATTTCTAATTTAGGCACAATGCCAATAATTTTACAAGTTATTCGATGCCATCGACTCTTAATGTTTGAAATGCACTTGAGTTATTGGCCCCAGGGTGATCAATAACAAAGCTTACTCCGACAAGATTTGAAGTCAGAATGTAAAGAACCGGAATAGGCATTTCTTCCGACATTAACAAATTTGTTAGCTTCCCACATTATTCATACAGAAAACAATGCAACAATTTACAATTTGAAATAATAGCTAACACACAAAGGAGGCATAAACGATTATTAATGAAAGCAATGTAAATGTAAATGACTTTCTTCTTTATATAAGACAGTCTGATGATAGTATTGGAAACGTTCGTCTCCAAGGCATGGCCAAGGCAAATTTATTTACTTTAATCTTTCTTTTCTGAAGACTAGTTTTTACTAACGTATGCAAGACATCACGTCCTGCCGCCTCAATGGTATCTAAGAGAAACGCAAAATTGCTATTGTATTTTTTAATTTTATTTTATCTAGTTTCAGCTCACGAGCTGTGGCCATGCTGGGGCACCGCTATGTGTTAGTATAATCATCGCTGCAGGTATTTCCTTCAGAACGCAAACACCTTAATAGATATCACAAATCGTCAAATCCGAAGCTCTATAAATTCAGTAAAGGCACCACTTTCTACTTATAATTTTATCTATCGACCCACCCTCCAAACAATATGAAAATAAAAATTGGGATCACACTATTTGTACTCAGAGTGCACAGCAACAGAAGAAATGCAACAAGACATTCTAACTGATGTAATTCATCGCCTAAAGTATGAAATTACATGTTTAATATATTCAATTACAATTAGCTCTAAGAGTCAAGCTGTCAATAAGATGTATTATTTAAAATTCTGTAACTATTGGGTTGTCCGGAAAGTTCGTGCCGATTTATAGTAGCTTACATTTCGAATTATTTTTTCGAATTATTATTTTAGAACATGGTTGAGTCCATAAAATAGGATTTGACTACACCTCCATTTAGAGCACAGTTTAAGCTATCTTTTCGTTGAAGAAGCTTTATGTTCCTATAACCTGTGTTAATTCTGTAACCCTTTAAAATGAAAGATATGAAAGTTCATTTTCGGCACTTGATGCTTTGGGAACCAGACAAAAAATGCTGCAACTCGACCGGGATGTGTTACCCCACCTCCATATTCACCAGATATTGCTCTTCGGATTTTCACTTAGTCAGGTCTCTGCAGAATAGTCTTAATGGTAAAAATTTCAATTCCTTGGACGATGTAGAAAGATACCATGATGAATTCTTTGCCATGAAACCACCTCAATTCTGGGAAGAGAGTATTTTCAAGCTAAAGAAAGATGGAGAGGCATTGTGCAACAAAATGGTTCATATTAGGTTGTTTAAAAATGAAATGGCAAGTATTTATTGATTTTTTCTTTCCTTTAAAATTCAACACGAACTTTCAGGACAACCCAATATATTGTAATCTTATTTCTAACATAAAATGCAGCTTCCGACATTTCGCATTATTTATAGTTTAGTCTATATATCATCAATTAAAATTTTCACTCAACGTTTAAAACTTGTTACGGTCGTGCACGTGTATGCGTGGTAAGAAGTTTGCTTGCCTACCCCATGGTACTGGGTTGATTTCTTCTGCCTTGCACCTTGGGCAAATCACTTCTATTATAGCTGCGGGTCGACCAAGGCCTTGTGAACTGATTGGGAAGACGAAAACTGAAAGAAGCCTGTTGTATATACATCTGTGTGTCTGTGTATGTTTTTGTGTGTGTGTGTGTGTTTGTCTGTATTTGTCTTGTCTCTATCATCGCTCGACAGCTAGTGTTGGTGTGTTTACTTCCCCGTACCTGAGCGGTTCAGCACAAGAGACTGATAGAATAAGAACTAAGCTTCAAGAGAGTCAGTCCTGGGGTCGATTTGTTCGATTAAAACCCTTCAAGACGGTGTTCTAGCATAGTGACGGTCAAATCGTGGAAACAAGAGAATAAAATAATAAAACAACACACACACACGCACACACATACACACACACATGCCTACACACGCACGCACACCCACGCACATACACATACACACACATATTTATGGCTGCAGTCTTCAGACTGAAACTAAAACAGTTAAAATAGATAGATAGATAGATAGATAGATAGATAGATAGATAGATAGATAGATAGATAGATAGATAGATAGATAGATAGATAGATAGATAGATCAATGCAATACTTTCATATACACATATAAACTATGCCAAACACAAACAGATCTGCATATATCTCCATAGACAATAGAATTCCAGGTATATATATACACACACACACCTTCATCTCATATATGAGTAGATAGATAGATAGATAGATAGATAGATAGATAGATAGATAGATAGATAGATAGATAGATAGATAGATAGATAGATAGATAGATCGATAGATGATATAGATAGATAGATAGATAGATAGATAGATAGATAGATAGATAGATAGATAGATAGATAGATAGATAGATAGATAGATAGATAGATAGATAGATTTATAGATAGATAGATAGATAGATTGATAGATAGATAGATAGATAGATAGATAGATAGATAGATAGATAGATAGATAGATAGATAGATAGATAGATAGATAGATAGATAGATAGATAGATAGATAGATAGATAGATAGATAGATGGATGTAGATATAGTTGTATAGAAATAGTTAAGGATACACACATCCTGACATACAAACCTTATAAGAATTTTATTCTGCCTTTTGTGCATAAAGGAGAAATATATTTCTTGTGTTTTATAATTACAAATTGTGGACATTAGGATTGAAATCATATATGTATTTGCGCATATGCTTACATATATATATAGATGTATGTGTATGTGCACGCCCATGCATGTATGCTTTTGTGTGCATACATATATTCATATACATACACACATATATATATATGTATACACACACATCTGCATATACATTTATGCACATGTATGTATATATGTGTATGTGCTTGTGTCTCAGAGTGTTTGAAGCTCTCAAAACAATGTAACGCTTAGCTTGTTAGAGGCAAATATTTTTATCTTCCCAGTAACCATTCGCTCATGTATTGCTGAATGTCGCTATATCACACACACACACACACACACACACACACACACACACACACACACACACACAACACACACACTTATATATACATGCATTTGGTAAAAATTAACTTCCTTAATATTTATGAATATAAATGGATGATGTTGCTTTATGAGATCTGTTTCAGAAAACTAATGCTCATCTTGTATTCTATAGAACCTCTTTTGAAGCCGATCCATCGCACAGATTAAATATTTTTACTAACTGTTCTGAAAAAGAACAATTTTTCTACTTGTAACTGGAGTGGACAATCACGATATGTATATGTTTCCAATGCTGTTAACTGCCTCTGTTTTCTGTTTTCATACTTTCTAAGGCAAGGTCATGTAACTTGAAAAAGTCCCAATGTTCTTTTGGAAGAATGTATTCTTTTCAATTTTTAATTATTTCAATTTTTAATACTTTTCCACTTTTTATGCTCAATATCAACGACATGTCTTCATTAGTGTGTAATTAGACACTTGTTATTTAGGAAAATTGATCTCTGCAGTTTTGAAATATAATTTTCATACTAGAAATAATATAGCAAGGAAATATGTTTATACCAATCATTCCTGATTTATAAATTGATTATATATCCTTCTATGATACATCAAAGAGTTGATTGGTAAACTCTTTAAATAATTGGGTTAAAATTCATTGCAGTATTTAGATAATGTCTCTGCGAAATGTCTCTGTGAAAATACATGACTGAATTTATGTATGTATGTATGAATGTATGTATGTATGTATGTATGTATGTATGTATGTATGTATGTATGTATGTGTATGCATGTATGTATGTATGTCCGTGTGTATGTATGCAAGTATGTAAGATTTACGTATATATATGTATATATATATGCATGTACGCATGCACGACATACACAGATACCCACGTGCATGTAAATATTCTGCGTATGTCTGAGAAACTTTAATGAGTCGCTTTAACGATTAACTTGTGTATATAGCCTTCTGGATGTGTTTGTTAAGTAGTTCTTAGCTCGGAGAAAATGAAGTTGAATGGTGGAATAACAACAGATGTTACTACAATTACGCCAATGGCGCCACCATTCAGTTACCCAAAGAAACAATAAATGATTTCTATTTCTGTTAACTAATAACTGAGAACATTACATTACAAATTGCATGCCTCAGTGAGAAAGCTGTGACTTAGTAAATTGTAGTTTAGTAAGTAAGCTGACACTAAGTTTACTCAAGCGAGAAATACTTAACGATTAAACATGAACTGATTTACACCTCAAGGAATCATTTCATCATCTACGTAATTAATTAATTACATCTACGTCAGACAGGTTTTCTTTATTTTTAAAATTACTGCCAAGTTTTCTGAGAGTGTTGGTGTTACTTTTGTGTGTTACTAATTTCTATAACTCCCTACAGATTCAGTGTGGGTTCGGTTTTTCAATGCTTCGAATCGTTTTTGATACATTGCCGGTAATTTATTTTGATTAATGAACAGAATTGCTAACAGTATTTTGTAGGAAAGTGAGTATACACACACACATATCTACATATAATTAGAGAAATTGATAGATAGATGTGTTTGTACATATATACGTATAGATAGCGTAAACAGAGATTCCTTATATATGTATATACATACGAACATATAACTTTGAGCGTTTATATGTGTGTATGTGTATGAATGTATATTTTACTCTTGTTATATTCTACTAAACAGCGGAAGAGAGAGAGAGAGAGAGGAAGAGAGAAAGAGAGAGAGAGAGAAAGAGAGAGAGAAAGAGAGAGAGAAAGAGAGAGAGAAATATTATTACATTGTAAAATTGGAATTAACGAATGTTTATTAATTTGTTGCAATATTTATCAAGAGTAAACAGAATATAGTTAATGGTATGTACGAATGAAACTTACCGGTTGACGCTTAAAAGATTTTAAAATACCTCGAATTGTTCGCAACTAATCCAAACATTAGTTATATACAATAAACATTTAATTGCAGTAAGCTAGTTCCATGAGAATTCAATGAGTGTCAAAACATTCTCTTTCTGCTATTTATAAAAATCTAGTCGTAAACCGGTTAATTCAATTAATGCTAAAATACTTAAATTACCCATCAAATTTGGAGTTTGAGAACAAGAGTATAAACTTGTAATATCTGAAACTAAAAGAATTAAGTATATCACATTAAAAGCGAATTCCAAACAAATTATATATATATATTTATCATAGAAATATCATTATTTCTGATTCCCTCTAAAGGTACTGTATATACTGTATATTAATAGTTATCTGCCAAGCGAACATGGCAGTCCAAAAAAATAGGACGAATTCTGCCGTTGATTAGCTCCAAGAGGCCATTGCATCTAGCTAGCTATGTAGCACACAAAACTGTGTCCATTCTAACCTTCGAACAGGAGAGGTCAGCAGCTTCACCATGCTAGTCTGGCATCCACAGTCTAGTTTCAAGGTGGTTGCCTCTTATCAATGTGGAGTAGCCGAACACAGCAGGCGTCGCTGCTGACCGACTGTTCGAAGGATTATTTACCTAAATTCAGTGGAATATATCCACTGGTTTTCAAAAATAGAAATATCGTTATTTCTAGGCCTCTTGGAGCTAATCACCGGCAGCCATTTTGTCTGATAGTTAGTAAGGAGAGACACACAAATCAGAGAGAAGAAAGCAAAGGACCACTGATGAGGTCACAAAAGTGTGCCGAAACAACTCTGGCCGAAATAAGATTAAGATTAATGTAAAAAATAAATAACGCTGAAGCAAATTAACACCAAATATATAGTGCGTGTGATTTTATTGGCTAAACTCGCAAAATGACCATTCCTAACTACAACAACATCTGTTTCAACCCACGATTTCACATCAAGAATCTTCCACAACAATTCCGCCGAGATTGACTTTGCCTTTCATCCTTTCGGGGTCGATAAATAAAGTACCAGTTTCGCACTGGGGTTGATGTAATCGACTTAATCCCTTTGTCTGTCCTTGTTGTCCCCTCTGTGTTTAGCCCCTTGAGGGTAATAAAGAAACATATATATATATGTGTGTAGAGAGAGAGAGATAGGGAGATAAATAGATTGATAGATAGATAGATGGATATATATATGTATATATATACATACATATATATATATATATATATATATATATATATATATATATAATATATATATATATATAATAGATAGATAGATAGATAGATAGATAGATAGATAGATAGATAGATAGATAGATAGATAGATAGATAGATAGATAGATAGTTAGAAGGAAAGATATGTATACCAAGGCGGCGAACGGGCACGGACGTTAGCACCCCGGGTGAAATGTTTAGCGCTCTTTCGTCTGTTTTACGAGTGGAGGCCCAATGGCCCAATGGCCTAGTGGCTCTGGCAGCGGACTCGCGTTGTAGGATCGCAGTTTCGATTCCCAGACCGGGCGTTATGAGTGTTTATTGAGCGAAAACACCTAAAGCTCCACGACGCTGTGGCGATCCCTGCTGTACTTTTTCGCCACAAATTTCTCTCACTCTTTCTTCTGTTGGTCTGCTCGCTTAGCCAGCGGGGTGGCGTGATTTGAAGGCTAGACAATGCGAAGCGCATTGTGACCAGCGATATGTAGCAACATTTGATTACCTAGTAAGTCACGGTGATCACGGTAATATATATATATATATATATATAAATATACATAGGCGCAGGAGTGGCCGTGTGGTAAGTACTTTGCTAACCAGCCACAATGTTCCGGGTTCAGTCCCACTGCGTGGCATCTTGGCCAACTGTCTTCTGCTATAGCCCCGGGCCGACCAATACCTTGTTAGTGGATTTGGTAGAGGGAAACTGAAAGAAGCCTGTCGTATATATATATATGTATGTGTGTTTGTGTGTCTGAGTTTGTCCCCCTAGCATGCTTGACAACCGATGCTGGTGTGTTTACGTCCCCGTCACTTAGCGGTTCGGCAAAAAAGAGACCGATAGAATAAGTACTGGGCTTACACTAAAGGCGGTGCTCCAGCATGGCCGCAGTCAAATGACTGAAACAGGTATAAGAGTAAAAGAGTAAAGAGTACATATAATTAAAATCACAATAAATATATATAGTGTAATTTCCATTTTTTTCTTATGGCTTAAGGCTGTATCATGTGCGGGGACATAGAAGTAATCGGACTGAATACCCGATCGCGCTGTTAAACCATTGAAAGTGAAGGACCCTCGCCTTTGTTATGGCATCCTTCTAGGAGAAGGTAACTCAAGTAACTGGGATAACTCCGACATAAAACCTGCGGCTCAGTGGTTACCGATGATGTCGACTTGTTCTTCTTTTCGGATTATGGCTCCTGTTGCTTAGTGAGTGGGATTGATTCAGGGCACAGCCTTTCCTCACTTTAAAAAAATCTTCTTGCACAGGCATTGCAATATAACATTGTTCATGATTGTTGATGGTGCTGTGAGTCTCAACTGAATGGCTGGCTGTAGCCTTAAAAAGCAAATAAAATTCACATTCGATCACAGCACCAATAACAGTTGAGCTTCGTGCAATGGCCATACTCGTTAATGAGGAGTCGGCCATCATATATATATATATAATACATGTATATATGAACACGTATATATATATACATATATATATATACACATGTGTATATACATACATATATACATTAATATATATACATGCATATATATATATAAAGATATATGTATATATATATATCGTGTATACATGTACATATATATGTATATATACATGTATATATACATACACACACACACCACACACACACACACACACACACATATATATATATATATATATATAATATATATATATATATATATATATATATGCATATGAATATATCCGCACAACTCGAAGTAAGGGTGAATAAAATCAAAATAAGCAACAGGATATCAAGAAGTGATGTAGTACGACCGTTTCAAGCGGCTCCATTTATTTAAGCAATGCAATCAGTACATCAGTGTAAATGTAGAGCTACCGTCCGCTGCACAAATAAATAGAATTTTAACACGTTGGACACGTTAATATAATTTTTCGCAAATACTTTAACAGAGCAAGATGATAGAAGAAATTCATGTCATCGCTATTGTAGCTAAAAATAGACTTCACTTCCAAGAATGGCATGAAGCCCACTGGGGTCATAGCGTGTAAAGGATTGTGGTTCATTTCTAATTTACTTGTCTTTTTATCAACTGCTAAATCTAAGAAGACTGTGTCTGTTTATAATGAAAGGCAAGAGTGGATTGACAGCTTATAGGTAGGTATGGTCATAAATATTGTCATATGCATTCCTTTTCTTTGGGGAGGGTAGAAGACATTAGGAGTAGTAAATTGGATATCGAGTAACTGTCCATAAAAGGAGGCTAGATATGGGCAGACTCTAAATCATGATGTTAATTATCAGTTAAAGGGGCAAGACGCTAATAAAACCTAGTATATTAATATAAAGGAAATTTTATCTTGGGGAACTATGGGTGATTGTTTATAAACAATATAGTTATGTTGTATAAAGATAAAATTTAAGATTATCGAAAATGATATCATAACGAAAACAGGTAAAATGTGTGTATATATCAATTATCAATATTAAAAAGGAAAGATTACATAGAATAACTTTAATATTCAATCATGTACTTAATGAATTACTTATTAGGTGATTTCTATAAACACTGCCCTGGGCACTGACTTATGGAATACTGGAAAGATAAACATGATATCTATATATTAATTATAAGCCAAGAATCAGAAAAAATAAAGATGTGTACAGATCCAGATACATGTTTATATATGTGCACACATGTGAACATACACATAGACAAATATTTATACGTTTATGTGAGTATATTATAATAATCTGGTATAGACTTAAGTAACTGAAAAGTATCTATTTACGAGTAAGAAGAATAACAATTTATAAGGGATAAAGAGGTTTATAGGTTATGCACATATATGCATATATACACATATAAAAATATTTATACGTTTCCATGGATATAACCATCTAGCATAGGCCTAAGTATCTGAAAAATCTCTATTTAAGAACAGTAACAACTTATAAGGGAAAAGAAGTTAATATTTAATTTTTTTTTTTTTTTTTTTTTTATCTAGTTTCAGCTCACAAGCTGTGGCCATGCTGGGACACCACCATTTGGTGTTGCTACATCATTTTACTTCACGAATGTTTTTTAGCAATTGCCATTTGGTGCATGAGAGAGTTCGATGCAGCTGCCCTCATCTGCACCTCCTGCCATGAAGTTGGTTCATCTGGGATACCTGACAAGAAGAGATCCAGTTTTATTTTAAAGACATCTGCATCCACCCAGTGCAGGTCTCTTAGGTTCTCCGGGAGGATATTGAAGAGCTGTGGGCCTCGGAAGCCCAGGCTATCACAGTATCTTGTCCTACATCTTGATAGCAAATTTGGAGTCCTTGGCACTATGCAGTGGCGCCCAGTTCTGGCATTTGTGAATAGGCAAGATAACAAAAGATAACAAAAATAACAAAATAATAAGAATTTATAGAAAGTAGTAAGAAATACATATAACCTACATCTAAAGAGACAGAGTATTACAATTTTGGATAGGGAAGAAATAAAGGTAACCCCTAAAAGAGGAGGTAGTAGGTATGGGTGTAGTGAGGGGATTTTAGGGGTACTCAGACCGAAGAGATTTTGTAAGTTGTAGTGTTACAGGTGCTATAATATATGTGATTTTATAGTTTCTAGGGGTATATAATTAGGAGACTTACATAAAAGCCATTACAAATATACATATGGTCAGTAATGTATAACATCATAGAAAGGAAAAAATAGTTTAATCATCAAAGTATGCTGAAGTCAGAGTAAGGGGCGGGAGTTATCATGGAATAGCAATTACATATAGCACACCACGTACCACAACATATAGCTTATAACATATGCAATGTAATTTAATTCACTATACAACATAATATTCCATGATTTTATTATATTTAATACTAAAGTGTAAGTTTACAACGGATACGACACCAAAATTAAGTTCCACCATCAAAGTTCAAGTATGGCACCTATAATCACTAATCTCGAAAATACTTAAATGTACAGGTGAAGCTATGCACGCATGATACCTTAGGTCTAATCTATCATTGATCAGGTTGTTCTTGTGTCCCTATACTTAAAAATCTAATAGGTTTCCATAGAGAACAGTTCACAGCCGTATCGACTATATCTATAAGGCTGCGCTTTCTGTGTTATATCCCACTGAAGACTAAATTCGATCCCACTTTTCTTGAGTTCCAAAATCTTGCTAGATGTAGAATTCGAGAGTGTGTCTTATGGGATAATATTCTATTATATCAATGGGAAGCATGGAAGTATTTTTCAGAAATTGCCATAAATTTCTTATATATGTTTGTGGATATGGTACAGTTGAAGGGAACGTTAATATATATACATATAATATATATGTAGGCGCAGGAGTGGCTGTGTGGTAAGTAGCTTGTTTACCAAGCACATGGTTCCGGGTTCAGTCCCACTGTGTGGCACCTTGGGCAAGTGTCTTCTACTATAGCCTCGGGCCGTCCAAAGCCTTGTGAGTGGATTTGGTAGATGGAAACTGAAAGAAGCCCGTCGTATATATGTATATATATATATATATATATATTATATATATATATATATATATATATATATGCGTGTGTGTGTTTGTGTGTCTGTGTTTGTCCCCCTAGCATTGCTTGACAACCGATGCTGGTGTGTTTATGTCCCCGTCACTTAGCGGTTCGGCAAAAAGAGACCGATAGAATAAGTACTGGGCTTACAAAAGAATTAGTCCCGGGGTCGAGTTGCTCGATTAAAGGCGGTGCTCCAGCATGGCCGCAGTTAAATGACTGAAACAAGTAAAAGAGTAAAGAGAGAGAGAGTATATATATATATATATATATATATAATATATATATATATATATATATAATATATATACATATGGAGAGAGAGAGAGAGAGAGAGAGAGAGAGAGTTCAAGGGAACGTTCCTACATATATAAAAATATATGGGGAGAGAAACAAAAACTGAAAATATTCAGACTAACATTCATGTAGATGCATATACATATTCGTCTATTTGGAAAAGGATATGTAACCAGTAGTTAATGTAAATAAACTACCGTAAAACCTTTCTTTGTCGTCAGGGTGGAGAAATTGTCTTCCATGAAATCATCTGAGTACTACTACGTTCTTTATTTACTGAATGTCTCTTGATCTCACATGTTGACTATATATATATATATATACATATATAGATTTGTGTGTGTATTTGCTTGTTTATGTATATATATATTATTTTGTTCTTAAATTTTCTTTTTACTTCTTGAGTCATTTGACTGCGGCCATGGATGAGCACCGAATAATTCGATGCTAGGGCTTACTCTTTCTAAGCATAGTACATATTCTATCGGTCTTTTTTGCCGAAACGCTAAGTTATGGATAACATGAACACACCAGCATCGGTTGTCAAGCGATGGTAGGGTAGGGTGAGGAAAACACAGACACACATGAAAACACATGCTCACACACACACACACACACACACACCACACACACACACACACACACACACACACATATATATATATATATATAGTGAGAATATATAAAAAAGAAAAGACAAAGACGGGTGTGTAGACAACAGGCTCGGCTCCTTTCAGTTTCCGTCCACCAAATCCATTCACAAGATTTTGGTCTGCCCGAGGTTATAGTAGAAGACACTTGCCCAAGGTGCCACACAGTGAGACTGACCCTCGAACCATGTGATTGGGAAGTAAGCTTCTTACCATACAGCCATGCCTGCGTCTCTGCACAGGCACGCGTTTATGTGTGTGTATATATATATATATATATATTATATATATATATAATATATATATATATATATATATATATATATATATATATATATATTATATATAGATATATATATATATATATATATATATATGCAATCACTTACTATTTTATAATACTAAGATGCAACTATTTATTACGTAAATGCTTTATGAAATGAGACTTTCAGTGTAGGCAAAATAGAAATATCATACAGAAAGCATACTACTTAATCGTTTCGTCATAAAACCAATGTGTATAAATATAGTTATATACATTAATTCATTTTGTCATATAATACATAATTATATAACACATAGCTATGTAATATACAGTGATATAATGGTTTCAAACACGCATAAGAGGATACAATTCATATTAATAACAGTTTTTCGTCATACCTATACACGAAAAGATACGGAAATTCATGTAATATACTTAAGTGATCAATCTTTGATAATTACAAAAAACTGATATACATATATTCATATAAGATTGTGTACGTGTGTGTGTGTGTGTGTGTGTGTGTGTGTCTTTGAGAGAGAGAGAACGTATGCGAATATGTTTTCTTCTGTTCTAATATACATTTGCAACTACTTAACGTATCCATCCAAACAAGGGTCTCTTAATAGGATTCTAACAAAAAGAACGAAATGTGCAGAAATTATAAGGAATTGCTGAGATCAGTTCATTTTGATCTGAATGTAAGATAAATAAGTAAATAAATAAATAAACAAATCTTCAATGCAGTTCAATTTGTATGCCAGTCTGCGTCCAAATTAGATGATGAATTGATGAGGTAAATATATAAAAGTTACTAGAAATGGAAAGAAAATAAATTACTGCAAGAAAGAACTGAAAAGGTACAATATTTCCTTTAAATTACCCTATTGAGTGTTATTTTCGGAGTAGAATAGTCTCATAACATTTCTAAGTTCTTAGATTTACAAATCATATTAGCGTTAACTATTCTGAAAATTTTCCACAGTTACGGCAATTTCTTGTTCTCTTAAACACATTATCCTTTAAATTTACATATGTGTCTGTATGCGTAATTTCAGTATTTCTTTATTGTCTGTTATTCTTTTCGGGTTGTTGTTAATCATTCTCTAAGTATTTTTTCATAAAATCTGCTTTCAACTGTGAAAATGCATTTGTAAAGGCCCACGATACTACGAATTGATACTTATTTTCTGCGAAATTTTTCGAAATCACTTTTTTCTACTTACCCTAAAATCTTCCCTATTTGTTCCATTTGTTTCTGTATTACATTAACAGAACTAGACTTCTCTCTCAGCCATCTCCCACCACCACCACCACTTTCTCTTCTTTGTGTGCTTCTATGTGCATTTTACTCTATGTATGATCATCAACTTTTATTGCGGGTGTGGTTTAACGTATTAAGCACACATTATACCGATATATAAGGAATGAAAAAACGAACGCTCACGTATAAGACACAAACTAATTTTTATTCTAAAAATGAAGACTGATAGAATTGTGTGATTTATCTTCAACTGATTATTTAAATTATATATATTTATTTTTAACTTTTTTTTCTATTAGTTTGAAATTAATTTCTTATTTTGGTTATTTTTCTGAAAATTTCTTTCCTGGTTTCCTGTGTTGAACGTAAGATAAGATTTCTTCGAAATATTTTTCAAAGTTTTTTTCGAAACGGTTTCTTCTTTAATTTCTTTTTTTTTTTTTTCTGTTGATAGATCATGTTTCACTTTATCGAAGTTTCACAAATAATTAAATAAATACAAAAATAAATAAAATTAAATATTTTCACAATAATTTTACACTAATCATTACAGTAAAATAAAACGATGCACAATAAAGAAAATATGCTTCAATAAAGAAAAAAGTTACGTAACTAAATCTCTCGTCCAAAACGAAATAAAAACTCATTTACTATACTGTTTATTTTTTACCTTCGTATTTCTATCCTTCCTTCTTCAACCTGTTTCTCTCTCTACCATTCTTTCTCCCTCTTTCTCTTTCTCTTTCTCTTTCTCGCTTTCTCTCTCCTCTCTGCGTATCTGCCTCTGTACCTTTGCCATTTTCCTTCCTCTCTATATAATCTTAGCACTTTTTGTCTTTGAGTTGCATTATTATTTATTTTACTGTATTTTATTGCATTGCTAATTTCAAATGTTGAGAAACTATTGCCAATAAAAATCAATGTTTGCATATTATTTTTGAGACATCATCAGTGTGTTATTTTCAAATCATGATCTCAAGTAGGGTGGAATGCGATACGTTAATTAAAATATAAAACTTAATTTAATTAATGTAATTTCCTGCGCATGCTTTAAATACATATATTTAAACTTGGTAAAATATTTAGATTAAATATATACTTTTATGTTTAATTAAATTCTTACAATAATCGGAAACAGAATAATGATTTTGACCTATAATTTCAGAACGCAAAATTTGGAAATTAAATTTGAAATAGTTTCTTTTTTTTAAGTTATAAGAACTTGTGTTACTTCGAAGAATATTTCTTAATGCATAAATAGCTACTAGGAGAGTAGAAATGATGATACATCAATTTAGCAGTAAACGCTATGACTCTGACTCCTAATGAATGAACAAATATCATATACAATGGTCCACAGATATTAGCACATAAATATTCGTGGATATCTTCTACTAGAATTACTTCTATTATAAAGATTATTCTTTATATTTTTCAGTGATTACAATTTTATATTTTGAACAAGATTGCAGGAACTAAAATAGAGGAATGCAGTTTCACATCACAATGAAAAAAGAAATTATCGCTCAAATCAGAACCGACGAACTGCAAACAAGTTTCAGTGAACGATGGAGCTCTAACAAACGTAGCAACCTAATAAAAATAATAGCCAATTCTCTCTCAATTCCCTCTTTATTCTTATGAAATAAGTGAAACGATTAAGAATACATACTGAATATAGCCTTCGTACAGTATAATTGTGTGGATGTGAGAGTGTGCGTATATCTGAGTGCGTACGTTCATGCATGCGCATGGGATTGATTCATTCAGCTAAAATTCTTCAAGGCAGTGCCCCAGCATGGCCACAGTCTAATGACTGAGTCAAGTAAAAGATATAAATATATATACATACACACACACACACATACACTTTGTCTCTGCCTCTCTCTCTCTCTCTCTCTCTCTCTCTATCTATCTATCTCTCTCTCACACATACACGTGCACATGTTCAACAAGCCCCCTATAGTTCTGTCATTGCCAGTATTTACCAATTCTGGACTGTAGTATAAGACACTTTCCCAAATTGCTGTACTGATATAGCGTAGGACTGAACCCAAAGCCACATTTTTTATTCATTTATTTGTTTCAGTGATATGACTGCAGCCATGCTAGAACACTGCCTTTAGTCAAGCAAGTCAACTCCAGGACTTATTCCTTGTAAGCCTAGTACTTATTCTATTGGTCTGTTTTGCCGAACCACTAAGTTATGGAGACGTGATTACACCAGCATCGGTTGTCAAACAATGTTGGGGGGACAAACACGCACACACACACACACATACACACATGTATACAACCGACTGGCTTCTTCCAGTTTCCATCCGCCAAATCCACTCACAAGGCTTTATTTTCCATTTGGTGAGTCTTTATTGAGGTAATTCTCTTTTAATTCCACGAGAATCTTATCAGACGTCTTGTGACGAGACTCGCGCAAAATCGAAGCAGTATTAAATCTGTTAATCTCCCACCTTGTAAAAAATATAACAACACAGTCTGATTTCTTAATTACCATGAAACATATTTTGCAAATCAAAAAATTGGGTTTATAAAAGTGTACACACGAGAATATACATACATTATGGCTGTCCCCTCGTTTTCGAGTATGGCCATTGCACGAAGCTTAACTGTTACTGGTGCTGTGATCGAATGTGACTTTTTAGTTCAGCCAAAGATCTACAATGTCTTGTACAGAATTGGCAACTAAAACCTTTACCGGTAATAGACGGCTGAAGTTGTAACTGGGCTTCATGTACCTTTGCATGTCGTTTAAGTCCTCCTGCCGAATTATATACATGCATACATATGAACATATATATATATATATATATATATATATATATATATATATATAGATATATATATATATATATATATATATATATATATATATATATATATATATATATACATACATATATATATTTATATATATATTTATATTTATTTATTTATTCTCTTTTTGTTTTGTTAGAAACATGTCAAAGCATTTTTTCCAGCCAACTACTTCCTTTTTACATGCGGCCTCCAAACTGTAAACACACTTTTTTCCCTTGCGCTCGCCAGAATCTGCGTCTAAGCCAGAAAAAGGCCTTTTTCGTTTGTTTTCTTGTTTATTTTTTATTTCTCGTATTGTATTTTTTTGTACATGTATTTTTATCTTGTATTTTATTTTGTATTTTTATTTGTATCGTTTTTACGTCCTGTTTGTGTTACATTGTTTTTCTTTCTTTGTTTTTACCCCCCTGCGAAGTAATTTTATTTAACTCTCTCACAGGAAGGGCTGGTTTGGCGAGTTGTGTTCGGTCCTACCTTCGAAACACGCTGGAGTTGAACTAGGGACAGCTGAGGAAGGGGATTTTTCCTTGTGTAGTTTGTTTGAACTCTGTTTTTCTGTTGTAAAAAAATGGTTTATTCCATGCTTGTTTTTCCGTTTTCGTTTCTCGTTGAGTTCTACGTCTATTTGTGGTGTTCTGTACTCACGTATATATATTTATATATGCATGTATATATACATGTAGATGTAGGTACGTACATATATGTATGTATGCATATATTTTATTTATTACACTATTGTATGGCTGAGCGCCCTCTCGTCGATTCGATTCGTTCGTTTCATTCCGTTCTTCTTCTCCAAGTACTGTTATATATATATATATATATATCCAAGAAAATAAGGAATGGAACAAGGCAAACATGAACAACGAACACTTCGCAGCAAAGTGATGCTTCTTACATAAGTTGTAACATACAGAGGACAAGCATAGCTGATCTTCAGGTGCTTTTACCTATAACATGTTTACTTTTTCGTATGATAATGAATAAATGAATCATCGAACTAACCCCAGGATTGATGACATGTTGATAAGAGAAAAGAGAAAAATAATACCAAAATCAAATGCCCTTTGAAAGTATTAGTTAGAGGGTATGTTGCCAAAAAGAAATTAAAATCGGTGCGTTTATAGATGGCAATAGGTAGAAGGTTACGTATTGGAACCTCATTTTCAAACAACTACATAAGGACAATAAAGTTGTACCTTATTCTACTATAGAGGAAATCAATCGGATGAGCCGGGAGTTATCTTTTCATCTTGGTCATGAGGACAGGAAAGAACTCTTCGAGCATAGACCGCCGTGCAAAAATTTAAAAGACCACAAGGCTCATTTGTTGTGAATCTTTCTATTCTTGACATTTTCTCCTCTGTCTCTGATAGAAATCAAATAAACAAAGTTACTCTAAATAGAATATTACCCCACCAACGTAATAACATTCTATCAAACTTCTGGTCTAGCATCACTGAAGTTATCCACTGCTTTAGATCGGTATCCCATTATAAATAAAGCAAATTTCTATTTTTCTAGCCTCTCACCCGTTCTACTCAACAAGGCCCACATTTTCGATCCTAGAAATCGGAACTCAGAAGAATGTTGATATAATTCTAACAGCCCGTCACACTGGGATTAGGTTTTACAGAAAATTATGGGCCCGTAAGGACACTACGATAATTTCTATTTCTTTACTACCCACAGAGGGCTAAACATAGAGGAGACAAACAAGGAGAGACAAACGGATTAAGTCGATTATATCTACCCCAGTGCATAAGTGGTACTTATTTAATCGACAGGATGAAAGGCAAAGTCGACCTTGGTGTAATTTGAATTCAGAACGTAGCAGCAGACAAAATATCGCTAAACATTTCGCCCGGCGTGCTAACGATTCTGTCAGCTCACCACCTTAATTTCGACATCTTGATGATGTCGAGCGACCCAGCCCAAGTTACTGACCACATGATATGTTAGGTACTTTTCTGTCTCTGGGAATTTACCACCCCACTTCTCTCTGGTGGTCTCTATAGGTATGACGTTCTGTGTACCGTCTTGGGCTATAGTAATAGCCAATTCTAGTGGTAATGAAAACGAATTGAAAACGAATTAAATCTTTCTTTAAGAACGTGGTCTTAGTGTGTGTGTTAAGCTTAACCTTAAAACCACCGACTTCTAAAATGCTACCTTAGATCTTCATAATAATTCTTTCCATCCATATCACAAACTCGTTAAATCTATTGTAGACAGCGTATCGTACAGAACTTCTGAAGCATTGTGGTTTGAGTCACTGCATGTCGAAATATTTAAAAGATCTTTTTCATGTATCATATAGATGTAATTTGTGACGCTGAATCCAAATTTGTTATTCAGTTATTCCAGAAAAATTTTGCGAAAGTGTTGCAGGTGTTCAAAGTTTGATAATTTTCAGAATGTTCAGCCAATCAGAAAACAGCGCGTTCGCTACGCCTTCCATCATCTGTAGCGAGAAAGGGAGAGTGGGTGGCATGTCAAAGTATTATATTTAAGAGTGAAGAATATTAAAACATACGCGAGCAAATTAAATATTTAAAAGTTGCGAGCAAACCAACTGCAGTTGCTAGAAGTAACTCTAAAAACATTCAAATATACAGAAGCAAATTAAATATTTAAAGCTACGAGTAAACCAACTGCAGTTGCTAGAAATAACAGTAAAGACATCGCTTAAAACAGATGTTTATTGGTTTAAAAATTCAAGAACGAAAGTTTGCAATACGCTCTAGGATTTTATGAAATAGATTATCTTTCTCATATCTCCTCCACATAAATTCGCAAAGATACGTGTCAAACATGTAACGGTGTGTCCCACATGGGAGTTTGTTTCCACGCTTTAAAGACGTCCATCCACTCTCAATTTGTTGAGTGTGAGACATTTTCCAACCATGTATCTTTTCGGACACAGATACATTGCAACCTATCCGTTGCCCACGCCAGTACAAATTCCCACGAACCTTTTTTTCTTTTCCATGGAATATCCTTTCTTACAAATCTTCTTTTCTGGTATTATTCCTTTCTCTTGGAAGAAATATGCTGCATCTTCTTCCATCAAACAAGAAAGGTTTAAAGTTGTAGCCATCTCGTAACTGTTCTAAAATCACTATACCATTCTCGAATCGAATTCCTACTGTTATGAAAACAATTATGGGACATGTGGTGGTTACACTCCTTATGCGCATGCGCAGCATCTTCAGTTATTATGGAAACAGAGCTCTTTGCAAACATTTACTATGGAAACAGATTTCTTTGCTTACTATACCAACAGGACTTCACGGTGATGTGTAAAATACTCGCTTCTGATTGGCTAAACTACCCAAATTTTTCAAATTTAAAGGCTAATAACTTTTTAATTATAGATTTATTGGGAAATTGATTTTCATTTTCTTAATTAGTATAAAAAACTTAATCTATATACTAAATTTGAAAACAACTGGAACAAAATTTGAGATTGCTATTCAAACCACAAATATCCGAATTCTTTCGTATGAGCTCACTCCATATAAACGATCTTCAAATATGATGATGATGATTACTAATATAGTGGATTATGGAAGCGAGGTCGTTGTCAAGTCAACAACTACTACTTGAAACATCCGGATATCACTCTCACTGCTACCTTCGTAGCATTTTGTGATCTTAGGACGGGTGACCCGTTTAATGACCTTTTAGCCTCCTCAACGAAACACTGCAACTTCAAATACCCAGCATCTTGGATAATAAATGTTTGATCATGAACACTCTGAACAAGTGCATGGTCTGCACTGATCGATCTAGGTTTGTCTATGTTAGCGAGCGTGCTGTACAAATCTCAAGGTGAGATTACATAACCACTATTTTAACTTTCGGTCAGTGGCTAGGGATAATTGTAGCTCTTTGCCTAGTTTAACCCACGATTTAAGTTGGAATTTAGTGGACTGAAATATGAAATGATCCATTGTTAAACACGCTAGACCGTATAATGCATAAAGTAAAAAATGTGCCCCCTGCATTGTTGGAATAATTACTATTATGTAATTCCTCCATAATGCCCCTAAATTGCTGGTCTTGTGTCAAAATTTGAAACCAATATTTCAAACCTGTATTCAAAGCGGCGAAGTGCCAGAATCGTTAGCACGCTGAGCAAGTTCTTAATATTATGAGTTCAGACTCCTCCAAGGTTAACTTTACCTTTTCCCCTTTTGGGGTCAATAACATGAGTATCATCTGAACATTGGGGTTGATGTAATTGATTTAACACCTTCCGCCCAAATTTGCTGATCACGTACCAACATTTGAAAGCAATATTTTTCCCTATTATTTTCTTATTCTTTAAGTTTTTTATTTTATTATTCTTATTTTCTACATAGGCACCAACTTATTTAATGTAATATACATGGGATATTGTATCCCATTGTATTTTCTAATGCATCTGCACAGGCTTTAACTTTTTACGCCTATACACATGTTCACGCATCATCTCCTTCAGAGTAATATAAATATAATATTCAGTATATATGTGTGGCCGTGTAGGCATGTTTCTAAGCGTATGTTTATAGGTGTCTATCAGTATATGTTTCTACCAGTATATTTGCGTGCGTATATATATATATACCTGTGCACGTGTGCATGCATATATTCGTACATGTACATATTCGTGCTTGCGCGTGTGTAATTCATCGTCAGATTATTTTTATTCCTATCTTTCTTTTTCACTTTTCATCTTTTATCATACTGTTTGTATATTTGTATGTATATATATATATATATATTATATATATATATATATATATATATATATATATATATATATATATATTATATATATATATATAGTTGGAATTTACAAAAAAAAGACGAAGACGGGTGTGTAAACAACAATCTGTTGTATTAGATTAACGTTCGGGAGTGTTAGAAAGTCTTTTACGTTTTGAGCCTACGCACTTTAACAGATATATATGTATCACAAAAGACACGGAGGGTATTGGCCTGCACAGTTTATGCTAAAATAGGCGTTAAATTGTCTTTAAAACCACACGTCATTCTAACTCAATGATTGATGAAGGAAAGTAAGCCCCTATTGTATAAAGCCGGATCGCGATTTCGAATCTTGGTGTTGACACCTTACTTCTCATCAGCGGGTTTTAACGCATAGGGTTAAACTCATATGACTGATAGAGAAAGTTGAGTTTAACCTTAGGCGTTAAAAGCCGCTGATGAGAATCAGGGTGTCAACACCAAGATTTAAAATTGCGATCCAGCTTCATACAATAGGAGCTTACCTCTCTTCGTTAATCATTGAGTTAGAGTGATTTGTGGCTTTAAAGTGAATTTAACACTTACTTTAGCATAAATGGTGCTGGCCATCACTCTCCCTCACTTTTGAGGCATCTATTAATTTTGCCTTTAGTTTCTAAGTACTTATAAGCCACCTTTTTCTTATTATTTGTTTACATTTACACCGCTTAGAAAATCAGCATAAATTTTAGATTTATATGATTGATAGAGGAAATTAAGTTTAACCCTAGGTGTCAAAAGCCACTGATGAGAATTAAGGTGTCAACACCAAAATTCGGCTTCATACAATAGGGGTTTAGCTCCCTTCGTCAATGATTGAGTTACATTGATTTGTGTCTCTAGAGTTAATTTAACTCTTATTTTAGCATAAACGGTACTGGGCAGTATCGTCCCTCACTTTTGTGATCTCTATTAATTTTGCCTTTAGGTCCTAATTGCTAATATGCCACTCTTTTGATGTGTGTCTGTGTCTATATATATATGCGCCCTTTTCAAACCTAGCCTGGCTCATGGGCCCGGTTTCCCGGTTTTTATGGCGTATGTGTTCCCCCCAGGTGGACAGGACGCCAGTCCATCGTAGCGTTACTCAAGAAACAGGAAGAAAAATTAAGAGAAAGTTGGGGCGAAAGGGTAAAACAGAGGTCCCCCCCCCCTGCCGGAGCCTCGTGGAGCTTTTCGGTGCTTTCGCTCAATAAACACACTCAACGCCCGATCTGGGAATTGAAAACGCGATCCTCCGACCACGAGTTCGCTGCCCTAACCACTGGGCCGTTGTTTATATATATATATATACACACATGTACATATATACAGACATATGCTTTTACATATAGTCCTTTTTTCTCTGTAAATTCTATTTGGCTTCCATTACTCCCTACTGATTTTACACGATGGTGAAAGTGTCCTAATGATTTATCTTAGCTGCCTGGAACTTAAAGATACCCACCTTATTTACTATTAGAGCGACATACACTCTAACTAATACCTTCAGTGGTCATCCGATTTTGATTCTTTTGTTTTCATTTTTTGTTTTCTTTTTTCAGCTTTCACTACTTGCAGTGTCTAGTTTGATAATTTGTTTCTTTTTTCTCTTCAAATATGGGACTAAGTATGTAACTTACAATTTTCATTTCTGTAAGTATGTGTGTTGACTGTCCGTACATACTTGCTGACAGATGTGAAAAGATACGATTCCTCAGATTCATTCAACCGACTAACAATGATTGCCCTGGAATCGGAAAACGGAATCTAATTACATTCAAACGGTAAGCTATTTCGGTGTTATGCTGGAAATCAAACAGCTGTCACTGGCAAATTTTCCTGACAAGGCTGTTACCCACTGGACATAGGACTTAATATTTTTCATCCTTAGTCAAGTGCCCTTGTGAAGTGGCTTAATCCATGTTGAATTCTTCAGCCTCAGATTTACCGGGAAAATTTTGGGTGGTTCGACAATTTTCAGAAAATCGATTGAAGAATTGAAAACAGACTGTAAATAGAACACTTCTACTAATTTGGAGCAATTTTCTTTCCAGGTAGCATTTCAAGTGTCATTCAGTTGTTTTCTCTCGAGCGATATTTCTAGGTACTTGTAGAATTATTCAGGATTACAACGTATGGTGTACATGACTAGAAATACTGGCAAAGACTGGCAATCATTTATACATAGTCAAAACTTTGTGTCATTTGCAAGTAGATGTTTGTTACTACACGAAGAGCTCTACGTAATGGTTCAACTCGCTAGTATGAGTCGTGAAATCACATCTGCTGTTATATATATATATATATATATATATATATATATATATGTAGGCGCAGGAGTGGCTGTGTGTAAGTAGCTTGCTAACCAACCACATGGTTCCGGATTCAGTCCCACTGCGTCGCATCTTGGGCAAGTGTCTTCTGCTATAGCCCCGGGCCGACCAATGCTTTGTGAATGGATTTGGTAGACGGAAACTGAAAGAAGCCTGTCGTATATATATATATATATATATATATATATATATATATATATATATATATATATATATATATATATATATATGTGTGTGTGTGTGTATGTGTGTCTGTGTTTGACCCCCTAGCTTTGCTTGACAACCGATGCTGGTGTTTACGTCCCCGTCACTTAGCGAATCTGCAAAAGAGACCGATAGAATAAGTACTGGGCTTACAAAGAATAAGTCTCGGGGTCGATTTGCTCGACTAAAGGCGGTGCTCCAGCATGGCCGCAGTCAAATGACTGAAACAAGTAGAAGAGTAAAAAGTAAAGAGTATATATATATATATATATACATACACACACACACACACACGTGTGTACGTGAGTGCGCATGTGTGTGTACGCGCAGGTGTGAGTGAAACCCAACGCCGGAGCCATGACATGCAAATTAGACCTATCAGAAGTAAATATACAACATAAAGAACATTAAAGCTAAGCACTTTTGAAAGCATTTAATGTCTTGCCCGAGAAGTTTGTATTATATGTAACAATTAATATTCAAGTTTCTGTGATATGAGTCCATTCCTCGATAATGTTCTGGTTGCATTATTGCAATCAGTAAACTAACTTATTATGCAATATAAATAGGAAAATATGTAACTTCCATTTCGATGCAAATGTTGAACCGAGTCGGAACTCATCAAAACTACGAATTAACTGAAAGTGGTCAATATAATAGGAAAACAATATTATATTGCTCATAAATTTATGTTTATAAAAAAAAACGCAGATATATAATAACAGATAATAACTTATTACCGAGATGTACTCGCATAGCAAGTAATTTGATCTAAGATCGTGTGCTGAAACGAAAACAATTGCAGCGTGGAAGGTGTTTGTAAGCCATTTAAGAAACACACAAAAGCCATCCATTCCTGTGTTACTAGAGCCATGTGTGATAGTACAGAGTCTTACTAAAACACATATGGCCTTCCATTGTATACACTGTCAGTCCAGGGTGTAACAATTATATCCAGGACCTCAATGTAGGCGTGAGAGTTAAATGTTGAAGTGAATCGAACGGCTTTTGTGTGTTTCTTAAATGGCTTACAAACACCTTGCACGCTGCAATTGTGATAATAACTTAATTTATCAAGAAATGCTATGAGGATAAGAATAAAACTTTCCTATAATGTTATTTAGTAAAGCCACCTTCAGGTTCCGCAGTAGTTTCCATATGAGATCTAAATTATCTACATGCTCGAATCAAGTGGCCCTGATTCTTTTTGGACATATACCTGAGTATGGCAGATTTAAATAACCTTTGAAGTTATGTGCTTGTTCACTGACCTCTTTTAATAACACTCTACGTGTAATAGTCCAATGGATTGAAATCTGGGAAATTAGGAGGCTAAACGTTAGAGGTTATGGGATCATGAAAATTTTCAGCCATCCATAACTGTGTTACTAGAGCCATGTGTGATAGTACAGAGTCTTACTGAAACATATGGCCTTCGATTGTATACACTGTAAGTCCAGGGTTCAACAATTATTTCCAGGACCTCAATGTAGGCGTGAGAGTTAACTATAAAGCTTTGTGGAAAGAAGTAAAGAGGCATCATCAGTCCTTCATTACTGACAACCCTAAAAACCTTGACAGTTGCAGGAAACTTTGTTTGCATAACACTTGGAACTTCGGAAGGGTCGGCATATAACCATCTGTCATTTCTTCTATTAACTTTTTGATCTTGGTCGACGTTTTTCTCCTTTGAGAAAAACTAAATAAAATTCTCGTTTGAGTAAAACAAATACAGGAATTTTCAGTTTGCTTAAGAGCCTTTTAGATCGGATGTGGTGATTTTCTTTTGCTTTTCCTTACAAATTGACCATTTCTCATCATTTAAGATTTATATCTGATGTCTTCGTAGACAACATTTCTGACCCTTCCTTCTGACACATAGAGATCTTTTGCGATTGACCCCATGGAGTTCCTTGGCATTGTAACCGATGGTCTGTTGAACTTGTTGGATAAATTCATGATTTCTGATGATTTCAGAGCGTTTAGAATGCTTATTATGCTTTAATACTGATAATAATGTTCCATCTTCAGTCTCTAACTCCTTACAAACTTTGTAGATGAAAGATCTGGCAATTTTTTTAAAAATCGAGATATTTCTAAATCGCTATACTCAGCCTTTATAACCAAAATAACAGCTTGCCTCTTCATTTCTTAAAGTAAGCTGAGAGCCTGCCATTACTATTTTCTGAAACAAAAATTATACAGATTAAGCAAAATATGTAGCAATGAACCCAAATACCTTACGCACCCAATATATAAATGGGCTTGTGTGTGTATATATACATATATATATATCGGAAGGTTTGGAGATGATGTACAGGTATTATATATTAGAAAAATTGAGGTAATCAGATCAGATGGTTCATATTTGTAGATATTTATTTATATATTACATTTTTTACATATATATCATATCATTCGGATTAGCGCTTGCTCCCATTCTAGTGGGTTTTCAAATCAAATCAGTTGTGGGTAGTTTGAACCTTTTTATAGTTTCGTAGTAGTGGGTGAGGAGGAAGTGAGGCAGAGAGAAAATATGTGTGTATGTGTGTGTGTGTGTGTGTGTGTGTGTGTGTGCGTGTGTGTGTGTGTGTGTGTGCGCATTTATATCTGAGAGTGAAGAAGTGTTATTTCCGTTGGTCTGCTGGACCCCCTGTGGTTTTATAAGAACTTTGGCTGTCCATTTCAATGTCACTGAGTGTGTGTTGTGCATAGGTTGGCCTGGCAAATGTCATTTGGGGTCACACTTTCTATGATCATTCTGTGGAGGTGTGTGTGTGTGTGTGTCTCTGTGTGTCTGTGTGTGTTTTTGTGTGTGTGTGTGTGTGTGTGGTGTGTGTATGTGTGTGTGTGTGTGTGTCTGTGTGTTTGGAGAAGGGGAGAGAGACAAAAAGAAAAGGGAAAATAAAAATAATAATAATAAAAATAAAAAATTAAAAAATAAATAAATAAATAAAATAAAATAAAAACAAAAATAAAAATAAAATAAAAAAATATAAAGAATAAATAAAAATATAAAGAATAAAAATAAAAAAATAAAAATAAAAATAAAAATAAAAAAATAAAAATAAGGGAGGAAGTGGAGAAGAAAAAATATTTTTGTGTGTTGATATTTATACCAACACATATATATACACACACACAGACTTATACATAAAATATTTGAAAAAACCTTTTTATCGGTTCAAAATGAACAACCAAATTATACCATCTTGAAAGTTGTATGTCATAGGAAAGTTAAAACTAAAGTGACAATTAAAGGGTAAAGATGGAAGTGAATTATAAAGATAATAATATATATGATGTATATAACAGGCAATACACACATCTACACACACACAGATTTTTCCTTCAATGTATGTTGAGTAAAGTTTCAGCCATTTAATTTGGGGGAGAACTTAGCTATGAAATGTTTTTTCATATTCCTCCTGAAGGGGGTGTCATTCTTCGGACACTTGTAGAAGGGAAATATCTTAAATTTTCCTTCTCCACATGTAGCTAGGTGTGTGCTTAGTGTATTTTGCGTAGTTCTTCCTGCCGAATATGTTGTCGGTGGATCCTGGCTCGCTGGCACAAAGAATTACCAGTTTCTCCTACGTAATTCTCCTTGCATGTGGGGCAGGTTATGCAGTATATGACGTTCTGCGTCTTGCAGTTCATATCTGCATTTACTTTGAATATGACACCATTTTTAAATCTTATCTCTCTGTTGCTCTCTATGTATTTGTAGGTGGGGTTGCTGCAGGTCCCACATCTACCATCTCCGCACTCTTTTGCGAAGAATTCCGTTTTAGTTTCTGAAGAGAATTCGCTCTTGTTAGGTGTTTTTTTAGGTTTTTGTCCTGTCGTCTACTGTTTTTTATGCTATATTTGTTTAATATGTTTTTCATTTTGGGGCTCTGTAAGGCTATTGGTAGGTTTGAATGTATGGTTTGGAAGATGTTGGTAACTCCAGGGTTGTGTGTGTTTATAAAAGGGATAGTGTTTTCTTTGTTTTTTGTTTTGGGTGTCCTGAGTTGTGTGATGTCTAGTTTTAATGCTCTTGTGATTCCATTTTCTATTAGTTTAAGGGGGTATTTTTGCTCTAGGAGGAAGCTTTTGAGTTCATCTAGTCTTATTAATCGTATTTGTGAATCAGTTACTATGCTACATATTCGTCGTGCCATACTATATGGGATGTTTCTTTTGTGTGGGATGGGTGGCAGGAGTGGAAATTTAAGTATTGATGTGTGTCAGTTTTTTTGTAGTGGATGTCTGTTGTGACGATGGTTGTGTATTTTGATGTTGATGTCTAGGAAGGGAAGTTCGTTGTGGCTGGTATCTATTGTGAAATTGATAGATGGGTGCAGCGTATTGAGGATGTTGTGGAATGTTTGTAGGTCCTCTCTGATCTGTTCCAAAAGATGAAACAGTCATCGAGGTAGCGTTTCCACTTTTTCTTGATGTCTTCTCTGAGTCGTGTTCGAAGACTTCCCTATTTCGTCATATAGTTTTTTCTCCAGGAAGCCCATCACTAGGTTGGCATATGAAGGTGCGAATTTTGTACCCATAGCCGTGCCTTTTATCTGTCGGTATGTCTTGTTGTTGAATGAGAATGTGTTTTCTTCTAGTATTAGTTGGGTGGCTTGGTGATAAAGTTTGTCTTGAAGCGTTCATCTATAAGTTCTCTGTATTTTTCTATTGATTGTTTTATAGCTTCTAGACCTAGGGTGTGTGGTATGTTTGTGTATAGATTGTGACATCAAAGCTTGCAAGTATGGTGTTTTTCGGGACTGTATTTGGAATGTGTGTGAGGAAGTCTATGTCATCCCTTATGTAGCTTGGAATCTGTGGGCATAGAGGTTTGAGGAGTATATCTATGAAGTGGCTTAGTTGTTGTGTTGGTGCCTGGGGTCCTGCCACTATTGGTCTCATCGTGAGGTCTGCAGGTCTTTGTACTCTTATGTAGTGGTTCCTCTGTTCCTTTATGGCTCTCTGTATTTCCGAGCTTTTATGAATTTTAGGTAATCCATAAAAGTTGCTTTCTTTGGTTTGTGAGTTGCATAGATAATCTTCCTCCTTATCTGTAAAGGAGTCCTGATATTCATTGACTAAAGTTCTAATTTTTCTTATTGTTGTTTTCTCCGGTGGTGTTGGTTCCTCTTTGTAATATGTCTGGTTTTTCAGTAACTCTAGTATCTTTTCTTTGTAGTAATCTGTGTCCATAATTACTATTGCTCCACCTTTGTCAGCTTCTTTTATAACGATTGATTTGTCATTTTTCAGTTTTTGTAGGGCTTGCTTTTCTTCTCTGCGGAGATTCTGTTTGCATTTGTGTGTGTGAAGAGGGAATTTGGATATTGTTTCTATGTACGTGTCAAGGTGTTTGTCACTTCCCTTGTAAGGGGTGAAGTGGGATTTTTTTCTTATGATTGAGTTATCTTCTGTTTCTTATTTTTCAAAGAATTCCATAAGGCGGAGGTAGCGGCTGAAGTTATCTATGTCAGTTTTTTAGTTCTATGAGTTTTGGAGTGGGTGTAGGTGTAAATTTGAGGCCTTTTA
Organism: Octopus sinensis; assembly: GCF_006345805.1. NCBI lineage: Eukaryota > Metazoa > Mollusca > Cephalopoda > Octopoda > Octopodidae > Octopus > Octopus sinensis. Next base: position 142,504,228 of record NC_043000.1, read on the forward strand.
GTAGTAGTTTCATTTCATATTCGTCAAGTTCTCTTTTAGATAGTTTTATTATTTTGGGTCTATGTGTTTGGGGTCTATATATATATATATATATACATATATATATATATGTCTGTATGTATATATGTACATACATATATATATATATATGAATATGTGTACACACACACACATATATATATATATATATACATACACACAAACACATATACACACTTATGTGCCTATGTATATTTTTGTCTCCATATATGTGTATATATGCATATGTATGCATATACATGGTTGTATAGTTCGATATATATATTCATACACATACATAGATGTACATAAATGGTGCCTTTGTGTATATGTACATAGACATCAGATGTATTTTCATTGATAATTATAAAAGAATACTTATTTCATATATTTGTGCGGGTTCATGTATTCTTACGTGCGCAACATTATACATTCTATACCCTTTATCTTTCGTACTTTCTCTGTATCTTCATATCTCTAACTCATACTGAATGTAAATCTCTCTCTTTCTCTCTCTCTTTCTGTATCTTGGTAATATATACAGAAAGAGGAAGATAAAGAGAGATGGAAAGAAACCGAGATAGACTGTCAGACATGACTGAAATATTGAGACACACAAATGCGTAAGTGAACGCATTTGTATGTTGTACGTACACGTTTATGAGTATGAGAAAAAGAGGAGAGTGACAGACAAGATTAAAATCAATATGTGTGTGCATGTGCGTATATGCGTGAGTACGTGTTTAGGTGAGTGTGCGTGTGTGTGTGAGAGAGAGAGAGAGAGAGAGAGAGATTTTGTGTTTATGTATGTTCATATATATGTATATATATATACATAAATATATATATGTTGTATATGAATACTTGTGTGTGTATGTATATATGTATATATATATATGGATATTTATATATATATGTGTGTGTGTGGGTGTGTTTGTGTTTGGTATGTATATATAAATTTCTATTAAAATGTCGATCAAACAACAGGTGATAATTTTGCAATAAATCTGAAAATTAAAGACGCAATCGCGAGATAGAGAAAGAAAAGACAAATATTAAAGACGGATCTGTGAGAAAAGAATGAGCAAATTATATATTCACACACACACACACACACACAAAAGCACAAACAAACATACACACACAAACTCACGTATATATATATTTATATTCATATACATAAATGTTATGCCTGTAAATATGTATGTATATATATATCAATATTATATATATATATATATATATATATATATATATATATACGTGTGTGTGGTGTGTGTGTGTGTGTGGTGTGTGTGTGTGTGTCTTTGCATCTGTGTATGTATATCATTGTATTTATTCCACTGTTTCAGTATCGATATTCCGAATTGAATACAAAAGTAATTATTTTTTCGTTTTAAGAAATCAATAAATAATCATCATATAATTTTACACCACTTGGTTCAAACTGTGTCTTCGTTTGTGTTAGGTCGGGCCTGTAAGAATTGTTCGGCAGAAAAGATAGATTTTTTCTGCTTCCGTAATAGAATTGCCGGTTGATTTATGTACTAAAACAGATTGAAATAAACACACACACACACACACTCACACGAATCTCTCTCTCACTATCCATCTAGCTCTCTTCCTACCTTCCTCTCTCTCTCTCTCTCTCTCTCTGTATAGTAACTGCCCAAAATAGTAAGGACGTCTAGTAACTTGACAAAGGAAAGAAGGCCACGAAAGACCCGTCTTTTTTTGCCTGTTCTAATTGTTGTTTCTCCTCTTTGCCTTAGTATCGTCTATCTGTCCGAATGTTTTATTGTCCTCTATTGCGTTTTTGTTCCTTTATATATATATATATGCAAGGCATCTAATTTCCGCTGTATATTCGGCATCACACACTTCTTCACGTGAGGAGCGGGACTAATGTTCAAATCTAGTCAGTTTCCGTTTTCTGCTGTTAGAGACAAACACAGTCACGCATAAACATTAATGCATACATGTATAAATGTTTCCATACATTTATAAATACACTTGTGTGTGCAAATGTATGTATGTTTATATGTGTGTGTGTATGTGTGTGTGTGTGTGTGTGTGTGTGCGTTTGACTGTATGTGCCTGTATGTATGCATGCCTACCTGAATATTTAATTATAAATACATATTTGTATACTATTTTACTCTTTTACTTGTTTCAGTCATTTGACTGCGGCCATGCTGGAGCACCGCCTTTAGTCGAGCAACTCGACCCCGGGACTTATTCTTTGTAAGCCCAGTACTTATTCTATCGGTCTCTTTTGCCGAACTGCTAAGTGACGGAGACATAAACACACCACCATCGGTTGTCAAGCAATGCTAGGGGGACAAACACATACACATACACATATATATACATATATACGACAGGCTTCTTTCAGTTTTCGTCTACCAAATCCACTCACAAGGCATTGGTCGACCCAGGCTATAGCAGAAGACACTTGCCCAAGATGCCACGCAGTGGGACTGAACCCGGAACCATGTGGTTGGTTAGCAAGCTACTTACCACACAGCCACTCCTGCGCCTATGTGTATATAAAAAAGCAAACGTGTTGTTTGAATACTGTCGCACCCAATCCAAAGTGTTTCAGGTTTTTGCGTCTATGTAATTTATCATTTATATTCGACAGCATATTAAACAGTAATTTGGCTGGGAGTAAAAATATTTGATGGTTTCATTGTTTTTTACACCTTTCTTTGAAAGGCAACGTTGTTACCTATTGCTTAGGAGATACGTAACTATTATCATGGAAGTGATATGAAATTTGGAATATCCAATCGCCAGATATCATTATTGTAGTATTGGAAAGTTCCAAATGAGGGAGAATATATGCTTGTTGACCAATCTACTGATATTTGTTCGTCATTGCTTTAGTGAGTTGTAATCGATAAAATGTTTTTGGCAAACAGAGCAGAAATGTTCTAGATACTACGGTTCTTCTACCCATACGAACGTCAAATTCTTGATATAACTCTTTTGTTAATTAGCTCCTAATCAGAAATGAAGAATATACACCGAGGAACAGTTTTCACCACGAAATATTTGTATCGGTAATTCTGATGTCTGAGATATTTAGCAACCTTCAGGATATTTCTTTCCAAGATTAGGCAGGCTGAGATATATTTTGCTTCAATTCGTATGTGCATTGCTTATTTCTCTGTGCTATGTTACGTACAAGCATGTAATGTTTCCGTCGACGATGATTTTGAGCTTAGCAGATTGTACAGATATGGGATTTTTTTTTCTTCATAAAAATCAAATTCCAGAAGCTACAAAGGAGTGAGAAATGTTATTGTCTGCATTGAAGTTTACATTAAAACCAACAAATGCTATATCCCAATAACGGTTCCTTCTAGACACTTCCATTATCTAATTTACAATTTTTTTTTATGATAAACACTGAAGATTATGTGACCAACGAAACTCAAACAAATATCTACTGTCGTAAATTCTTAGAGATGGTACGTATGAACACAGGCGTATTCTTTTTTTTTTTTTTTTACTTGTTTCAGTCATTTGACTGCGGCCATGCTGGAGCACCGCCTTTAGTCGAGCAAATCGACCCCGGGAATTATTCTTTGTAAGCGCAGTACTTATTCTATCGGTCTCTTTTTGCCGAACCGCTAAGTGACGGGGACGTAAACACACTAGCATCGGTTGTCAAGCAATGCTAGGGGGACAAACACAGACACACACACATACACACATACTTATATATATATATACATATATACGACAGGCTTCTTTCAGTTTCCGTCTACCAAATCCACTCACAAGGCATTGGTCGGCCCGAGGCTATAGTAGAAGACAGTTGCCCAAGATGCGACGCAGTGGGACTGAACCCGGAACCATGTGGTGGGTTAGCAAGCTACTTACCACACAGCCACTCCAGGTAAAATATCTCCTGGATATTTGAAACGTCGTAACTAATTCATATTGTTCTATACGTCACATTGTACTCATTTTCAATAGCACACTAAGAATGTTTCAATTGTATGCAAAATTACACGTTTCTTTCCTCGTCTTTGCAAATGTCAACTTTATATTCATCTATCGTCGTCGATAGATGAATACAGCAAAACGAAAACGAGAATATTTATTTATCAATGTCGGCTTAGGAGACAAGTTGTTTTTGAAACAAAGTTTCTCAACGATAATAATATTTCAGCTAAATTGTTTAAAAACTTTTACTTTAGGCTGTTTGATATCTAACTGGTTCTGATATTTTTCGAATCATCTTCCCTAAATATAATCTGTACATCCCTCCATCTCGTTCGTTTGCATCCTTACAGGCGTGTGAAAAATTTTTTTCAGGATCGAGTACTCTCTTTACTCTTTACTCTTTCACTTGTTTCAGTCATTTTGACTGCGGCCATGCTGGAGCACCGCCTTTAGTCGTGCAAATCGACCCCAGGACTTATTCTTTGTAAGCGCAGTACTTATTCTATCGGTCTCTTTTTGCCGAATAGCTAAGTGACGGGGACGTAAACACACCAGCATCGGGGACAAACACAGGCACACAAACACACACGTGTATATATATATATACGTATATACGACAGGCTTCTTTCAGTTTCCGTCTACCAAATCCACTCACAAGGCATTGGTCGGCCCGGGGTTATAGCAGAAGGCACTTGCCCAAGATGCCACGCAGTGGGACTGAACCAGGAACCATGTGGTTGGGTAGCAAGCTACTTACCACACAGCCACTTTTGCGCCTTTCTAGTTATCTACTTAGAATCAATTTTACAGAAATAATCCAATTTTTGTGAAGAAATAATTAATTTGCATTGCATTGAACATCCCACTTTGTCTTAATGAGACAGTTTCACTTTATATCCAAATTTTCTTAGTATGACAAGGTGTGCCTGAGTCTGCCGGACAATTGTTTATTACATATGAAGTTTGTAGGATACTATTTGGATAAAGGGAAATATAAAACTATTACTTACATTTTACCCCCAGCTCATTGCGACAGTAATGATACATATTTCCAGCTGAAAATTGAAACCAGATCTCATGCTCATGTGACTTTTACTTGCTCCTCTAACGAGCAATAAAAATGACAATGATATGAAAAGAAAACCGCAATAATAGATTAACAAAGAAAGCAGCTGAAATATTAATTATACAATATATTAGTTTGGGATGATAATTTAACTACTTACTATTTATTTTATTCGGAAGCGACGCCATTTAATGAGCATTAGTCTCGTATTTTCTTTCTTATTAAGTCTTTTCCATTGTATTTAAGCAAGTTTAATTTGTTTGGTGGATGACAGTCCATCGTGATTTGATGCCTGCTATCTTTTCAAATGCTACATATCTGTATAGTTGCAAAAGTTGAAGTGCTTACGCAACATACTGATGTGCATACATTTACAGCAAATTAGACAAATACATGTAATTAAACTTACACATACATACACAGGCTTTTTATTGGATTACATGCATTCATTCAATTACTATAGTGAAATGTGCCTCATATAATTAGTTTGTATTACTATCGTAAATATATTTATTATTCTATTGTTTTATATTTCACTTCCATTTTGATGCTATTTGCTATCGTAATGGCGTCTAAGTTTTAAGTTCAAACTCCGTCAGAAACAAAGAGGTCTGGTACTGTCTTGAGACCATGCAGTACAGTATACGTTGCGGAAGATTTCTTCCTTTCTATACATCATGATGGACTAAACTAGATATCAAGGACGTTATAGCTGTTGTGAAGTTTTGTCGATGTTGTTGTTTCTTGTGTGACAGCGCGTGGTTAGGTTATTTGGCTCACGGTCGTAATATTGTAAGTTCGAATGTCGGTTGTGCCTTGTGTCCTTGAGCAAGACACCTCATTTCACGTTGCTGCAGTCCACTCAATTGACAAAAATGAGTTTTACCTGTTCTTCAAGGGCCAGCCTTGCTACATTCTGAGTCACGTAAACGGTCCATGAAAACTGCGATAAGTGTATGCATGTCTGTGGAGTGCTCAGCCACATGCACTTTAATTTCACCAGCACTTTGTTCCGTTGATCTGATCAACTGATCCTTCGTCGTCATAACCGATGGAGGCTAGTTCTTCTTTGTCATCCCAAATAGAGCAGACATATATTCGAAGGTTTTGCAGCCACAATCATTTTGTTTTGTTTTGTATCCGTAACTACAATGACCAGTGTCTTCATTCTTCTAAAACACGTTAGTTTTAGAGAAAAACCTTACGTTATGAGTGCCTCATACAATGAATCTATTTGGGCTCTTTAATTAACTAACTAATTTATATAGATATTTATCTATTTATTTATATATTGTGGCTCATCGATATTTGTCGTAATAGTTTTAAATTACATTGTATCCTACGTGAGGTTATCTAAACACAAATATTTTCATGTAAATTAATGTAACTAGCGTTATTCACTTTCAGAAACTTTTATATCCATAGCTCCAAATATTTGCTGCATCTCGACAACACTTATGTATATTCTGCAACCGAATACTTCTACCACCACACAAAAATCATACACAGCATTAAAATATAAGCTATCAGACCGAGTGGAAACACTTTTCACTAACTACTCTTTTTGTCTATTGATTCGCAAGTGAAAAGGGCTTCATTCCTTCCAAAGTAGATGCCAACCCTCTATAACAACTTAGCTCAATACTTTCTTGGCAAAACATAGCATTTTTGCTGCAATCATCGATCTGTATTTCCTTAATTTAAGCATCATCTGCAAAATCCTTTTTCCAACAAACATATACTTTTAAAATTCCTTTTCTAAATTGTATCCCAAGTAAGATTGGAACATCTCAGAGTAGATCTTTAAAATATCTCATCATTGTTCTTATTTATGAATAACATTTCTTCCACATCGTACTCTATCACATAATTTAGCTGTTCATCTCCCAGCACAGTGATAGAATTATAATTAGAAAATCAACAAACTAGTTATTTTTCTTAGATTAATTTCTCTAAAACTTTCAAGATGTGCAACATAAAGCACTTGTAGATTTAAAATGGCCACCAAATAGAAAATTATTGGAAAGAGACAGAATTACCACTCAAAAGTTAAAAGAAGCGTGGTCTGTTAATGGCTATGAAATATTTTTCAGCTGCTGGTCTCCAGAATTTTCCCATATTTTAATAACATTTCAAGATTTGCTACGTTTTGTTTTTATGTATTATTTATAAATTTTTTGCAAGAAATTCCTGTCTTTTATTGTTTTTCTTCTTGTATTCAAACTAAGAACAATTGAATTACACTGAACCGGAGATTCTCCTTCGCAAATCGCAACCATACAGCATAATAGAGTAAGACTAAATAATATGTGTAAAATGTACTTTATATGAAATAATGTGTTTTTCTTCTTTCCTTCTTTTTGCTGAAACATTTATAAATCACAAAGGAATATTAGAAGTTATAAGAACCAATTTGGTACAGATCAGAGAAACAAGCACCCTGTAGACGCTACCTACGTATCTATTTTACGGAACACTCACCCCGATACTAATTGCATTACAGATCACCAAACAATTTCTACCTTCTAAATTATGTTTAAATTTATTTTTCGACTTGTTTCTTAAATTGACGCCTATATTGTCCAATATTCTTTAGCATTGAAAATTTTTCATTTAAGTAATTCATATATATTTTAAATAATACACCTCCATGCCCGCAAACAACAATCACGGATATGGATAAAGAAAGTCGATGTTTTTTTCATAAAAGGTGATCGACCACATCATCATTTCTCATCGCTAAAGGTCATTTGCTACTAACTACTGCGGGGTCATTCCTAAAAGCTCTACCTGCGACGATTTCATCTCAATCGAAGGAGAGGAGCTTTCTCCGTCCGGGTTGCGGATCCATGGAACAAGCTGCCAGACGAGATGGTGAAGATGCCGACGACCGCTTTGTTCAAAGCCTCCCTGGACCTCAAGTGGCCTGAACTCTTTACATGAACACCACCCTGTACTTAACTCCATGTCCCCCTACATGGCCTTGCTATTTGCTTTTGAGCCAAATTAACTAACTAACTAACTAACTAACTAACTAACTGCTTCTACAGAGGAACTCAACTCGGCAATACCGACCTTTGAACGTTGGCTGCGACATACAAGTTGAATTGGTGAGTGGACCCAACCACTAATATAAGCCCCACTCTGACTCATCCTGTCTCCGTGATCTCAACATCACCTCTAAATTCACGAGCTCTATCGCCAATCGCTTCAGTGCTTTGGCCGAGGATGAGACTAACAAATGAGAGATCTTCAAATCAAGCGTCAACCAGTCTGCAAACGATATCCTGGTAAACTCAAAACTTTTGCGCAGGTGACCCAAGATTGCACTGCAGGCGCAGATCTTACCCCGGTAATCAAATGCAGATATGGTCTATCTGCCGGGGTCATGTAAACCCAATGAAACTCTTTTCGTGATGCCGTTCTATCCACCGAAAAACAAAGATCCGCATCTGCAATGCGTCGGTTCTCTCCTTTCTCTTCTATGAAGCAGAAACGTGGCACTTCACGAAGTCCTGTATCCTTCACCTTACCAGGGCTTTACACTCATTCGACACAGCAGCTAGCCTGGAAGAGGTCCCATGAAAGGCCACGCACTAGATGGCTGGATGTGATCAAGTAAGATTACCCAAGGCTTGACAGCATATTGGAGAATGCTGAGGGGTTGGCAGTGAACCGCCAGCAATGGTGAGCTCAAGTGACCTTGCTCGGCTCCACGCATGATGACGCCACTGGGGATCACTAACCTGAGATTAAACCAGCCTCATCAAGACAGAGCATGAAGCAAGCAAGGAAAGTTATATTCTCTTAGTATATATGTAACGTTGTGTGTTGATCAGTAGGTTCGGACAGATTTCAGTATAGAATCTCGCAATTTCCTGTCTTTATACATATACATTTGCTGAGAATCTTTTGAGGGCAAGTTTTATGTCAGAGTATATTTCTCCCAGAAGAGGTGCCATCCACACAGCTTTGTATAAAATAATAGAAGCGTCCTCTAACTACGGATTAAGTACTAACGTACTGGAACATAACTTATGAATAATAGTAATTGTTGTGTGGACGCCCCCATGCGATGAAGTAGGCTAGCCCAATACGTAGATATAGAGGGAGAAGTATAGACGTCGTCAGAGCACAGTAGTAGTCAAGAGTCGAGAACGGTTGAGTAGCATTCATCCGAACGTGCGACATAACAGTAATTAAGGAGTGAACGCTTACTTCTCATAAATCCAGATCTCCCAACCTGGAATTTCACCATACTTAGACAGAGAAATAGACAGACCGAGTGCTATTGTTCCTTTAGTCACACCATTGCTATGAGGAAGTTTGTCTTGATATAAGTTAATATTATTTAGGTTTTATCGTAAAGGAATGATATTTTCGTTTGTTGGGATGAAGAATACCATATAATCTGACACTTTTTCATTTCAGTTATAGTTTCCTATAATTGGTATTCAATTCTAAAGTCGTATATTGATATTGAATTCTATTGATATTGAATTCTATTGATATTCAGATCTAAAGTCGTATATGCTCATATCCATTTACTTGAATTTTATCAGTACGGGAATTTCATCAGCTGAGAATAACTTAATTACAATTAGTTTGTTATGAAGTGGGAGATCGGGTAATGAAGGTAAAATTTACCAGAGGGAAAGATAAGGATGATGTACGAGGTGGTATCAAAACGTTCCCGGACTAGTTATGTTTAATTTTTTTAAAAAATTATTTACCTGAGTTTTAACATCATCTCCTTCGAAATAACCACCTTGCGCAACAATACACCGGTTCCAGCGTTCTAGCCAGTCTTGGAATCCAACCTGAAAGTGTTTTTCCGTAAGCGAGTCGAAGACCTGCAATTCGCTCTCGATCTCGACAACTGTGTTAAAACGACGACCTTTGAACTGCATTTTCATCTTGGGGAAGAAATGGAAATCCGTTGTTTATGGGGAGAAACTCGTGAGTGATTAGGGCTTGGTGATTAGGGTGCATTGTCATTATGCAGAATCTAATTCTATGCGCTCCACAGATCCGGTTGCTTTTGCCTAATGTTCTCCCTCAAACGCTTCAAAACGTTGCAGTAGAACTCTTGATAGACGGCCTGACCAGGACGGGGGTAGACGAATTCTCGTTGCACAATACCACCGATATCGAAAAGAACGATGAGCATGCTCTAGACGGAGCTCTGGTTCTGCCATGCCTTCTTGGACTGGGGAGATGAAAGCCTCTTCTATGGTGTTGAATGCTGCTTCGTCCCAGGGTTGTACCTGTAGAATCAACAATCGTCACCGGTGATGATCCTCGACATGAAGGATAGTTCAACCTAACATGCTGACGGAGATTGTGACAGACTTCGACATGATGTTCTTTCTGCTCAGTGGTCAAATGGCAGGGGACACACTTGGCAGAAAAAACACCGCATTTTCAATTCAGACATTACGATTGCCTTCACGGACCGATACGATAAACCAACATCAACAATGTCGTTGATTGTCCTCCGACGATGCTCATGCACGTCCTGATGAATTTTCACATTTCCGGAGGTGAGGCATGTGACAGTTCTTCCAGATCGATCATCGTCTTCTAAGGACCTTCTTACGCTTTTGAAGAACACGTACCACTCGAAACATTTCGCACGACCCATTGCCGTAAGCTTGCCGAAGCACGCTCAATATCTCTGCTGCAGATTCCCCAACTTTAACGCAAAATTTCAAGTTGGCTCTTTCTTCCAACTTCCTGTCCATCGCAGAATATAGAATATACGTAATCATAAAAACAAAACAAATTTGACAAGTTTCAAAGTAATCACAGCAATTTCACTCGACACACTGCTTCATGAAATTCACTGCTAGCTCTCATTGTGCACGCAACCGTGTGCTGCAATCTGTTGGCGCACTACAGACCTAGTCCGAGAACGTTTTTAAACAACCTCATACTATAGTATAACATTAGAAAGTTTCTCATTATTCCTACCATATTTTGTTAAGAGTGAATAAGAAGCCTTTGAGAGTGCAAGAAATGATAGTAATTTAAAGTTACCTATTAATAGCTACAATCCAATTTCACATTTCTTTGAAATTCTCCAAAGCATCCTCAATAATGTCAGCATGATTTCTTAGGCTGCGCTCTAGTCACGCTGTTTATAAAAGATCTTCAATTCGAGCTGTTTTAATTGATGCGTGTTATATCGGTGCTCCGTCGTTTAGGGATCGATAGCAGTTTACCTAATCACACACAAATGTACACTCATATGCACTCGCTCACGACAATATGAGTCTTCGAACACAGTTGCTCCAATAAGTACCGAAATAAAATTTGTGAATTATGAAGAGTCAAAGTTGGGAACAAAAACAGGACAGGGGACGCATACTAGAAAACCGAACAAAAACAAACATGGAGAGTCGTTTGGCCAGAACGAGGGTAAAATAGCGAACGCTGGAGAAATATTCTTTAACAAGAGAACAGGTAGAAGAAAGATAGGATATGTCTAGTGTTTAGAACAGCCCTGAAAGTAATGAAATATGATCAGGTGAGGGAAAGGAAGCGGAGTGATCACGTGTGAGCAACGAGGGAGAGTAAAGAAGAAAGACGAGAGAGAGGGACAGATAGAAAACGGTGAAAGGGAGAAAAAAGTGAATTAGAGAAAGGATGAGAGAGAAAAATGATGGGGGGAACAGTATATAGCAGAGACGCATCAAAAAGATAAACTTACTTGGAAATGGATGTATACACACACATATGTATATATACGTACAGGATGTCACCAACAGTAAACAACATGAAATATGAAAACAAATAAGTTCAATACGCAAATAACGAGAGAAACAAACGGAAAAGAAGACAAGTAACGTAAAGAATGACCCTTCATCAATTGTCGATAGTCCATCTATTCCGCGTTTCGAACAGTGAACGAAAATATGAGTCTTCGAAGACAGTTGCTCCCATAAGTACCAAAATAAAATTTGAGATTTATGAAGGGTCAAAGTTGGGAACAAAAGCAGGACAGTGGAGACATACAAGTAAACCGAACGAAAACAACATGGACGGTCGTTAGACCAGAACGAGGGCAAAATAGCGAACGCTGGAGAAATATTTTCTTTGAAAAGAGAAAAGATAGAAGAAAGAGATAAGATACGTCCAGTCTTTATATGTATATATATATATATATATATATATATACACATATACACTTACATATAATAATAATAATAATAATAATAATAATAATAATAATAATAATAATAATAATAATAATAATAATAATAATAATAATAATAGTGATAATAATAATAATAATAAATTTCTTAAGAAGGGAGTCCAACTCATAATGCGCAGTATCAATATGTACAAAATAAAGATTAATACTAATTCCAACTTATCGTTACTTAAGATATTATTATTATTATTATTATTATTATTATTATTATTATTATTATTATTATTATTATTATTGCTACTAACAGATTCCTTCTCCTTTTAATATTTTACTTCCTTCTGTTATTATCCCCACCCACCCCGCTCTTGCCATTCCTTTGTTTTATAAAAAAAACTAATAAGAGTTTTAAAATAGCAGTATATTATACATGCACCATTTATTAAATTTTTTCACATTAACAGATAGTTCAAATGCGCAAAACTTGTATTACATGCAGTCCACTTTATCAAGGGTAATCGTTTTAGTTTTTCGATAACATTCTACCCATAAGCACATTTTAAGGAATGATGATGCGGAAATAACACATGCGTAGTTTATTACTGGGATCTAAAGTAACAATAATATTTTGAAATTTATATGCGCCCACCAACCAAGCGACGCCATTTGCGTGAGTGTCTGTGCGTGTGCGCGTGCGTGTGTAAGACAACACATTTACTGACAGAAAAGCATACTATTCAAATAAATTATCTTTGAGATATCTTCTTTTTTGTTAAATCACCGTAAATAAATTCCAGCATTGATCTTTTCAGGTACTCCAATATTTCTAAAATTATAAACAGAAACAATGTGGAGTGTAAAAAAAAATCAAAAATTTTCAAATTTTACTTTTTTTTTAAATAGCTTATGGGGAGAAAAATATTGAAAAAATATCAACACCTGTGACAGTGACAAAGGATGTGCTAGAAACAACACCTAAATCTCCTTTAAATCACACACCTTTTCTTGTGAAAATATTAAATTTATTTTTCTTTTAGCGCAAAGGCTTCTCCAATCGTTTTTAAGTGGGTACTCCAAAAACAAAGTGGCCAAAATCGGTGTGAATGAAGATAAAGAGGGGAAAAGAGGAAGGTGAGAAAAAATTAGGCCGTGGTGAAAAAGGAATTGGAAATATCACCTTCAAAACGGAGAAAATCCAACATGCGGGTGTTCTGCTACGAAACATCTCATTATTGAAATTAGTGATTACTCATTTTGCCCAATTTAGACATCATTGTTTGAGAATGGAAAATTATCAAATTAGACATTAGTGTTGGAAAAAATTGACACGGAATCCAACAGAGAAAAGAACAAGAATTCTTTAATACCAAAAATTATCCAAATACTTTATTAGTAACCTCAAAATAAGAAAAAATAAGAAATGACTTACTTTGCTCCGCCCCCTATAGTAATTTCAAATATTTGACAAATTGGATTAGTACAAAATGACGAAAAAAATAGACGAAATAAAGAAAGAAAAAGGTTCGATTTAATGAAAAATTTTGAAGATATATGCAAAAATAAGCTGAAAACAATGTTTTGAGCTGTTTTGAGATGTAATTCTATAAGTAGAGCTAAATTCAAAATTTACATTTTTGAACATTTTTTGTGTGTGCGCGTACGTGTGTGTGAATGTGCGTTAATGAATATGGTAATAAGATTCGGTTCTAGTGTCAGAAACTATTTATAAGTTTGGCCACACTGAAACTCAAATGATAATCAGCTTAAGTTCTTTAATTTGAAGTGGCATAAAATAATGAGACCATTATATATTTAATAGAATATAACACAATATCCAACACTATTTCATTTATGCTTGTTATTTTGCGCGTATAAATCTTTGTTCTTCACATTTTCCTCTTGAAATTAGTCTGCAAAATAAATCAGCCTCCTATGAGTGTTACATATTTTGTGCCTTAAACTTAATTTCTGAGCCTGTTATTTACAAGCCCTTTTCAATGTAACGATATATACATATACACACATATATATAGTAATATAATAAATAAATAAAATATATGCATATATACATACATATATGTACATACTTACATCTACATGTATATATACATGCATACATATATATATATATATATATATATATATATATATATATATTATATATATATATATATATATATATAATATATATATATATACAGGACACCACAAATAAACGTAGAACACAACGAGAGACGAGAACATAAATTCAAACAAGGAAACGGACTTTTTTTAAACAACGAAAAAACAGAGTACAGGACAAACAATACAAGGAAAATTTCCCTTCATCAGCTGTCCCTGGTTCGACTCAAAGTGTGTTATATATATATATATATATATATATATATATACTTTCTATACAGCGTTGCAATCAGGTTCATTTTACTAGGTAGATGAGGTTTTAACAATCAATGTCTCTTAATCTTTTGTAAAGGATTATTGTTGGCATCAAGCATATTATAATTATGTGTTGCTGCTTCGTATAATATCTATGCATCAATCAGAAATGGCCGACGATTAACATTATCGTTAAAGGCAGAAAAGATGAATCGTTAGAGTACTGAAAAAATAACTTGCAACGCTTCACCCAGGTATCTGCGATTTTATCTGAAACCCCCGCCGAAGTAAGCTTTAAATTCTAATCCTCGGGGATCAATAAAATAAGCTATAACAGTAACGTGGACAGTTGAAGGCATTTTAGAGAGTTGGGCAAAATGCATTGCGGTATGAGTTCGAGTTCACACTATTTATTTCCAACTAAAGTGACGGACTTGTCTTGAGACAAATATTTTTCTACTGGCTTAAATTTAATGATGGTGCTCCACTTCTTCGTAAAAGATATGAATAAAACCCGTAAATAAGCTCTCTACCTGTAAGAAATAGCAACTAAATTCCATTGAAATTACAATCTACTGAGTTACAGAAATACAGACTGAACAGTTTTTAGGAGTTGATCATAGCTTATACGACTTTGACAATTATATACATCTTCGATCTGAAATTGTGTAGAACTGTATAGATTATTCAGTTCGAAGATAATATCAAATATAATATTCAACACACACAGACATACATATACACACAGACACACACACTCACACGCACACACACGCACGCACACACACACACATATCATACTCATCATCATCATATGTAGTTGTAAATAGAACAATATTTGATAATCCACCCACCACTACCTAGGTAACTAATGTGAAGTATATGATTCGCTGAAAACTTTTAATCGTTTGGGAACTTATTTGAAGTTGTCTCCCCTATTGCTGAAATACAAGTTATTTCTCTATACTATAATTTTCGATACATCATATATATTATCTAATAGAATTTCTGACTAATTGTAATTAATACAAATGTACTTCTAACGAGCATGCGAGAACAAAAGGGTGCCTTAAGCGTTCATTCTTAATATATGTCCACATTGAATTTTATAGCCATCTTAGTTATTTGTGCAGGATATATCGGATTAAACTAAAAGATACTCTACACACACAATAACATACATATATGAAAGCCCTACTGCCTAAGTCTTCATTGTTTGTATAAATGTATATAATTTCGTATTTGCTATACTGTCTTTGGAGCTGTGAGAAACTAATATGCGAAGGGTGCTTATAATTCTATTTCATGTAGTCTACATCGTGATCCTAGGTTTTAGGCTTTAGACTTTAAGCTAATATTAATATATCATCTAGTCGAAATTTCTGCGCATATTGTTCTATATTCTTGTACATTATTTTTAATGGTTCTTTATCATTACTTCGGTATGAACAGTGAATTCGATGTTGTGCAAAGAATGACTAAAATGATACAGGGGAATAATTGGTTTTTACATCTTATACTTGCTCAAACAAAATAATAATTAGCCAATGGCTAACGTTACACTTTTCCTGTTGCACAATTATTTCCAGTAAGCTGTTTTAAGCCAGCTGCATTTAATATATTACCACTAATTTAGCTCTCCTCTAAGAACTGACGTACTTGGCGACGTATGCTAATATTTGTTCTTTTGTGAATTTGTTTCGCTAATGACAATTAATTTTCATGCTTTGAAGATATACTACAATTTTTTTATACTTTTATGTATATGTTGCCTTCCGGATACTTTTTATATCAAGTGTTATATAAAGATGGAGCGATGAGAATTTCATGCTTTCTGTGGATTCATGATCCGCAGACTTCGTTGTTCTTGACATTGTTTAACACAGACCGGTCCTCATCTAAGCAATTCAGTCATTATACACATTAGTATCAATTATTTTTATATTAGTCATTACCGTCCCATATTTGATAAAAACATAGTCTATCTGGGATTACATTATTCAAAGGGCTCTTCATTTTAAAATTGAAGCTCGTGATTAATCTGCGGGATATAAGCCGCTATTTCTAGAAGTTAGAATTACCAAGTAGAGGTTCGTATTAAGATTTCTTTTGAATTTATCACTATAGTCGCATCTATATTTATGCGAAAGATCGCTCGTTTGCTCTATGTCATCCATGAAGAAAGATTAAACGATGTATTCTGATGACATATCATTAGCTACATCAAGTAATTAGGTGCATTACTTTATCTGATGTTAGTGTATTGCTTTATCAGATGTTTGATCTGTTTGATAAAGTCAACTAACTTCTACTTGTAATCAGATTATATTGTGCAATCAAAGGCGAAGTACTGATAAAAAAAATAATAAAATCGATTAGGTTAAAATTATTTAACATTATAAAAGTATATTCATATATGATTCTACTTTGGTGCAGGAAATATTTAGGAATGAGATGCAAACCGTTGGTTACATGCATAGTAATACACACATGTATATATGCACATATACAAGTGTGTGTATGTACGTATATATATATATATATATATATATATATATTATATATATATATATATATAAACATACGTGCACATATATAGGCGCAGGAGTGGCTGTGTGATAAGAAGTTTGCTTTACCGTCACATGGTTCCGGCTTCAATTCCACTGCGTGACACCTTCGACGCGTGTCTTCTGCTATTGCCTCGGGCCGACCAAACACTAGTGGGTGAATTTGGTAGACGGAAACTGAAAGAAACCCGTCATATATATATATATATATGTATATGCATGCATATATTTGTGTGTGTGTGTGTGTCTGTGTTTGTCCCCCTCCATCGTTTTCACAACCGATGTCGTTATGTTTACGTCCACGTAACTTAGTGGTTTGGCAGGGGGTCGACGGAGTAAGTACTAGCCTAACAAAGAATAAGTCCTGGGGGTCGATTTGTTCCACTAAATGTGGTGCTCACGCATAGCTGCAGCCAACGACTGGAAGAAGTAAAAGAACAAAAGATTATATACATAGATGTACATGAATATACACACAAACGTATATGCATGTATATATATGCGTGTGTGTGCGTGAGTATGTATGTATATATATATATATATATATATATATATATATATATATATGTGTGTGTGTGTGTAGGTGTGTGTGTGTATATATGTATATATATATATATATAAATATATGTATATGCATATATACATGTGTGTACATGTAGATATATATTATGTATATATATATATATATATATATATATATATATATATATATATATATATGTGTGTGTGTGTGAGGTATACTAGCCATCTAGGTATTGACCTGTCGTCGGCATTGGGACTCCCTTCATCGAAAACCGGTGATTGTCGTACGCCGACGACAGGTCAATACCTAGAAACTGCAGTCCGTGCGTATCACTTAGGTTGACGAGGGAGGGATGACCTCCCTTTGCAAATACCATAAGAGCACGGGACGTGTGCCTAAAGCCAGCTGGAGACGATGTTCTCCTGGGGCTACAAGCTACATTAACACCAACCCTTAGTGGTTAGCCATATTGAGATGGCTAGTATACTTCACATTGTCGTGCAGTTACTGTTTACACCTCGTTCAGAGATTTATTGTATATATATATATATTTCTATTTATATATTTATAATATACACAGTTTTAGAGAACATCATTGATGTTCTAACGCTTATACGGTGGGAAACATGAATGTTGATGCTAACCAAGAATGTATGTGTTAAACAGGTAAACAGAATGTATCTCTTTTTTCTTAAGGGTAATTTTTATACTTATCTTCAATTGAAATGAGTGCAAAAGCTGTAATTATTAGTCTCTTACGCAATATCATTATCGAAGAGTGACGTACCAAAGTAAAACTTTTGAAACATTAACTGACCTTGTCCAAATCAACTCTAATCTAACCAAACTCCCTTATCACTATCTGAATGTATTTTGAACAGAAAATATACCTCTTCATTATGGCGCCATGCAAAGAAATTAAGCTCCAAGTTTTCAAGTACTGGCATCTAGCACCATTGTTTGAATTGAAAACTTATTGAACCATCAATTAGCAAACGTTACACATTGTAGACATGGTAACATGATTTCTCATTTAATATCAAGTTAAAAATCACTGCATATTACCAGCTTAAATAGATTCATTCTCCCCTCTTCAAGGAAAGTGCGATAATCGTCTCTAAGAAACCCACATAAACTTTTAACCATAAATAAATGCAAATATCCTAGTAACTTATGTGTTACCACATCTTTCTTTTGATAAGCCTTGCTAATTTTGTAGTTACAAAATATTGCTTCAGTTTGTTGAAAATTCGCATACGATTATGAATGTCACTTGTAGATAGTGTTATCGAATAAACACTTCATTAAAATTCATCATACTATTATCAAAATGATCTTGTGAACAAGAAAATTAACTAAAACTGTAAGGCTTTAGCTGAATAAATACTTCCATACCCTACATTAGGTATTGCTAAATTATGGCTGCGTTAACAAAGTTTTGTGTTAGTGCTGTACTGTATTATATAGTTTATCAAGATATATATACAAAACCCGCAATATATGTGGTGAAATTCCATTAGACCCCGAGTACGCTTCATAACAGCTCTCCGAATTAGTGTTTCAAATTCCCAGTTAATAACTTAAGAAACTACTTTTGATGCATCTGTAAATAAAAAGCAATTATAGCAACGTGTAAGATTAATATTACTTCAGAAATCACAAACGTATTGCAATGTTGTACTGCACAACAGAATGTATTAAGCGGTCTTTAACCAACACTGTATGCGTAACCAGATATGAATACCATTTCTGTATACTATCTTCGTTGACAAGAAAAGAGGACTAGATACAATTCCATATTGGATTTCAGCAGGTGTCAGTATACGTTATATATGTAAATTTGTTTATATAATCTACCTAAGCTCGTAACAATGGTAGTTTAAGAGAAGCTATATATTGGGAAGTTAAGAAGACTGCCGAGATTAAACGTATATCGGTTGATCTTTCAATTTATGCCCATGAATAGACTCTCTATGCCCAAACAACTTCGCATTTTTCTTCACGGAAAATGTAAGCAACAAAGTTATACATATACCCTATAGTAAAATATATATTGAAATGTGTTCAACCATCACGTATTTATAAATCGAACCAACTGCCAAGAAGGAATTATAGATATGAATAAAACTATCGTATTTACTTATGCCCTTAGTAATGAATTATATATATAAATTAACTTTTCCTATATTTATGCCCTTAGAATTTATGATTTTATAAGTTTGTGCATAGGGAATAAAAGGCATTTAGCTGAAATGAAACCAGGTCTCTTCACCTTTTTCTATCCACAAGGCATTGCGCTTAGAGAATAGATGTCTAAATATATACACTATATGTTAAAATGTATGCTTATATCTGGTATGCTTATAATGTATGCTTATAGCTATTGGGTAATTACATTTTTCGTATGGGCTACAAACAACGAATACACAGACACACATACACAAACACAAATACACACACGCGCACATTAACTATTACAAAGGGGATATTGGTAGTTCATTCAAGATTTCGTCTCGCTCGTTTTCACAACCGTATGAAGACGAACAAACCAAAACTATGCACCTAGGGTCAATCTTTTCCTTGTAAAAGATAATAAATGTGTACCAACATACAACAACAAGAATATATAGAAGTAAACACGCACACACACATACACAGACATATGCACACACGCATAAGCACAATAATCGATTATGTAAACAGAACAGAGGGAATCGGTACAACTCTTTTGTTTGTACGATCATCGTTTCGAGCCGCCCTGTATCAATCTTGCAGTCTGGGCCAGATCAGGTATATTCATACATGAAGTGGAGTCTCGCTAAAGATCTTGAGTTTGGGCAGTTATGTTTTTATTTGCCCCCTTCGGTTAGGAAATATATATATATATATATATATATATATAATATATATATATATATATATATATATATATATATATATTATATATATATATATATATATATATATATAGGCGCAGGAGTGGCTGTGTGGTAAGTAGCTTGCTTACCAACCACATGGTTTCGGGTTCAGTCCTACTGCGTGGCACCTTGGGCAAGTGTCTTCTACTATAGCCTCGGGCCGACCAAAGCCTTGTGAGTGGATTTGGTAGACGGAAACTGAAAGAAGCCCGTCATATATATGTATATATATATATATATATATATATGCATGTGTGTATGTTTGTGTGTCTGTGTTTGTCCCCCCACCATCGCTTGACAACCGATGCTGGTGTGCTTGCGTCCCCGTAACTTAGCGGTTCGGCAAAAGAGACCGATAGAGTAAGTACTAGGCTTACAAAGAATAAGTCCTGGGTCGATTTGCTTGACTAAAGGCGGTGCTCCAGCATGGCCGCAGTCAAATGACTGAAACAAGTAAAATATATATATATGTATATATATATATGTATATATATATATATATATATATATATATGTATGTATGTATGTATGTATGTATGTATGTATGTATGTATGTATGTATGTATGTATGTATGTATGTATGTGTGTGTGTGCGCATGTATGTATGCATGTATGCATAAGTAACTAGTTCTAAAATCTTTAAACGAGATATAAGTAGTAACAATACTAAATAATATTTTGGGGTCACAATAACATGGCTGTTCTATAAACATCTATGTTACTACATATTAACTCCAGGAAAACATTTCTTCCAGCTGGTTAACGACACAACGTATCCGGTATATTGTGAGTAAGGGCTCCCAATGACTCCCTCCAGCTTGGTGAGACCAGTAGGCCATGGTTTTTGGGTCTACACCCTTCAAGGTACTGGACACCTGTCTGCTATGTTATAGTGGGAGAAAAACGTCACCGTCTAGGATTGTTGCTTGTTATGTATGCCGCTTCTCTGTGTCAACTGGTCTTGCCAAACTGGTGGGAGGGAAGTGATTCACAATCTTACTCACAATAAACCGCACACAGGTTGTGTTCCTTTAACCAGCTGAAAAATACGTTTTCCTGGGGATAAAATGTAGTAACATAATTCTTTATACAACACCCGTGTTATGATGGCAAAAACACGTTACTAGTATTGTTACTACTTATATCTCGTTTAGAGATTTTAGAACTAGCTGCTTGGCTCGTTACCGGCCATCTTGCATTTAAGATACATGGATACATGTTTTTGTGGTATGCTCAACCTCTTACAAACGAATATACTTCACTAGATTAAACAATTGCATCCTCTACATCCAAACCGATGATCTATCTATATATGTGTGTGTTTGTGTTAGTGCATGTGTGTTAGGAAACGTGCATAGTGAGTTTTATTAGGCTGACGCTCAAAGAAGGAAAAAAATATGAAGTAAATCATATCGAAAGAAAGTATAACGTTTCCGACATATTCCGTCGACGGATACCAAAGGAAAGTACACGGAAGAGAGGAAGAGGAAGGAGGAAAAGAGATGAGAACAAAACAGAAGCGATTCACATAGGTACGTATGCATGCACATACATAAAACTATACACACACGACACACACAGTTCACACAAACACCCACGTGCGCACACACACATGCACATATGTATAGATTCAGGCAAGCTATAGAAGTAATCCATATATCCAGTATGTTCTATTTATTCTTTCGTAGTTATTCTCTGCATCTTTACTCACATTTTTATATCATGTCATATACATATTTTTCGTTCAATTATTAGTTTTATTATTATTATAATATTATTATTATTATTGCAAACCGCATTTCCATTTTCTAACAATTCAAAGTTTCCAATAAATCGTGGCCTTGAAATTTTTTATTTTAGTTTAATTTCTATAATACGCTTTGTTCAACATTTGAAAGAAACAAAAGCGTTTGTTACACCCGCAAGATATTCTTTTCAAAGTGATACAATTTTTGCTGTCAGTTTATCAATAGGGACAGTAAAAATATGAAATTCATTTAGTCATGCCACCTTTATTAATGTTTTCTGCTACAGATTTCCAAGAAGAAACTTCTTTCTTTCATTTTTCTTTATTTTTATTTGCTCATTATTATTATTATTATTATTATTATTATTATTATTATTATTATTATTATTATTATTATTATTATTATTATTATCATCATTATTATTATTATTATTATTGGGGTGGCACAAATCACAAACAATAGATTCTTTAAAACGTAAGATAATTGAGGAGTGGATCCTTGCATTCAAGATGAATTCTCAAAAGTTGTTTCTTCTCTTATTAAATCATATAACAACGACTTCCTAGCTTTTCTAAAATTGAGGTTTTTGTAATAGCTTCGCATTGTCAACAGGTGGCTTTGTATAGGTGCGGCTTCCTGACTCCTCTGAAAATGTATATGTTTCACTTACTCGATACGCTCTTTATGTCCATTCCAATTAAATGGACCCCTGGGCGCATATGTTTTACCATATTCCAAGCCAGGCAACGTTATGCTATGTAAAAAGCGTAGACAGACGCTATGTGGAAGTTAACCATATAAACCGCTCTTGTACTTAGGAGGCTGGAGATAATACGCCAACGTCTGTGACACTATCATCTGTTCCATCAGAGTATTTAAGAGTCAGTCCTATGGTCGCCAACCATTCTTCGCTGGCTAGCGGGTCGATAAATCCCTCCCACTCGGAAATAAATATCACAGCTGACACCACTACTGAAAATAAGGCAACTAAATAATTGCATTTGTGCTAAACAGAACTTAATAAAAATATATCGTTGACCCTTTAACTAAAAAAAAGCTAAGGAAAATGATATTGAATTTTAAAACAGATAGAATATATTTCAAGTTGAGAAACCTAGCAAAGAGACGTCCATAAATCATTTAAATACTAACTTTACCATTAACAGAGTTGGGGCATGATGCATGGCATGGCTGTGTGGTAGGAAGCTTGCTTCCCAAACACAAGGTTCCGGGTTCAGTCACACTGCGTGGCACCTTGAGCAAGTGTCTTCTACTAAAGACTCAGGCCAACCAACGCCTTCTGAATGGATTTGGTAGACGGAGACTGAAACAAGCCCAACAAATGTGTGTGAGTAGGTTTGTTTCTCTGTGCGTGTGTGTGTGTGTTTGTGTGTTTCTCCACCCATCACAGTTTAACAACCAGCGTTGGTATGTTCATTTACCCATAAATTAGTGGTTCGGCAAAAACGAACGATGAAGTAAATACTAGGCTTAACAAAATGTCCTGGGATCGATGCGCCCGAGTAAAACTCTTCAAGGAGGTGCTCCAGCATGGCCGCAGTGCAATGACTGAAACAAGGAAAAGAAAAAAACGATTGAATATATGCATATATATATTCCTTTATTTATTAAAATTCTTTTACTTCTTTCACGCATTTGAAGGCGGCCATGCTGGAGCACGATCTTGAAGTTCAGTACATCGATCACAGGACGTATTTTTTAAAGCCTTGCACTTATTCTATCGACCTCTTTTGCCGAAATGTTAAGTTACGGGGACGTAAACTCACCAACACTGGTTATCTGGCGGTGATGTGAGAGCGAAATGGACACATTGGAACCAATTTCCACCGATAACGGAGTTAAACAAGGTGATATTCCTGCTCCAATACCTTTGTTTTTCATATATTTTGCTGTAACTATCTTGCACTCTTTCCAAGACTGTGATATCAGCATCTATTTTTACTTCAGAACTACAGGTAAGGTCTTTGATGTTAAACGCTATAATGCAAAGTCGACGATATTCCAGGCCCTTATTCGAGAGCTCCTTTATGCTGATAATGTAGCTCTCGCTGCTCACACCGAGAAGGATATGCAAATTATTGCTTTTATTGCTTTTGGACTTACCATCAGTCTCAAGAAAGCAAAGATCATGTTCTCTCAGCCACCAGGCCAACACTAAGTGGAACCTAACATCTTCGTCCAAGATACAAGATTAGATGTGTTTGATTCGTTCATCTACCTTGGCGGAACTTTCTCTAGAGATGTGTCCCTTGATTCTGAAATATATCTGAGAATTGAAGAAACCAGCAAAGCATTTGGAAGGTTTGAAAATCGTGTGTGGTCTGATAGAGCTATCACCTATAAAACCAAGCTTAGTTTCTATGAATTTTGTATTTTAACGGTCCTCCTGTACTGTTCTGAGACCTGGACATTTCGGCGCCACATCAAGGCTTTAGAAAGATTCCATCAGACTTGCCTTAGGAGGATACTAGACATCAATTGGAAGTCTTTAACACCAGACACCGTTGTTCATCAGCACGCTAAAACATCCAGTTGTTCATCAGCAAGCTAACACATCCTCATACGCAATCAGATGCATTGGGATGGGCACCTTGTTAGGATGCAGAACGACAGGTTGCCAAAGCAGTTTGTTTTTACGGGGAGTTGCAGCGTAGTAAAAGGCCGAGACATAAACATAAGAAACGTTCTAGAGATGCTGTGAAAAGCAACCTTAAGCCTCTTAATGTGAAAGTTGAAGGCTGGGAGCAGATGACGCAAGATTGATCGGTTTTGGCAACAAATGATCTACAATAGATGTAATATATTTGAAGCTTGAAGGATTGAACAATCTATATTGAAATTGGCACTTCGTAGGCAGGTCTTAACTATAATCCCAGACACTTTTCTGCTTTAAAATATTTATAAGATTTGCAGTAGAGTTTCTCTGTCAAGAGCAAGACTTGCTAGTCATAGAAGATCTCATAACAGTATTTATTAATTGAATAAAGGGCCTTCTTCTGTAAAGAAAGAGCAATCATTATCATCATATATATATATATATATATATATATATATATATATTATATATATATATATATATATATATATATATAGATAGATAGATAGATAGATAGATAGATAGATAGATAGATAGATAGATATGGTCGAGTCAGTCTATATCTACACTCAGTTTCATCTGTCGGTGCCCCGGGTTTTCGTAACTTGCCTGAAGAATTTCAGAGCAGCAATATAAATCTCCCTACTTCACGGATAGTCAATCACAAAAGAATGGCAATTGAAAAGATAATAATACTGGCGGTTCACCAGCATCTCCACAGTAAGACAATATAAGAATACACAAATACACACACGCACATATATATATATATGCATACACACACATACATGCATATATGTGTGTGTGGTGTGTATCTCGTGTATATATATATATA